>NW_027646415.1:0-79000 GCF_951394435.1 Stenella coeruleoalba
CGTGCCCTAACCCTAACCCTAGCCCGAACACTAACCCTGACCCCTCCCTGAAGCCTGACGCTCACCCGTCCCCTAATCCTAACCCTTACGCTAACACTCACCCGCGCCCTCACACGCACGCTCCCCCTTAAGCGTTGCCATACCCTCACCTGGACCCTAAACCGTCCCCGTCCCCTAACGCTAACCCTAGCCCGAACCCTAACACTAACCCTTCCCCGAAGCCTGACCCTCACCCGTCCCCTAATCCTAACCCGTACGCTAACACTAATCCGCACCCTCACACGCACGCTCCCCCTAAAGCGTTGCCGTACCCTCACCTGGACCCTAAACCGTCCCCGTCCCCTAACCCTAACCCTAGCCCGAACCCTAACCCTAACCCTTCCCCGAAGCCTGACCCTCACCCGTCCCCTAATCCTAACCCGTACGCTAACACTAACCCTCGCCCTCACACGCAACCTCCCCCTAAAGCGTTGCCGTACCCTCACCTGGACCCTAAACCGTCCCCGTCCCCTAACCCTAACCCTAACCCGAACCCTAACCCTAACACTTCCCCGAAGCCTGACCCTCACCCGTCCCCTAATCCTAACCCGTACGCTAACACTAACCCGTGCCCTCACACGCACGCTCCCCCTAAAGCGCTGCCGTACCCTCACTTGGACCCTAAACAGCTCCCGTGCCCTAACCCTAACCCTAGCCCGAACCCTAACCCTGACCCTTCCCCGAAGCCTGACACTCACCCGTCCCCTAATCCTAACCCGTACGCTAACACTAACCCGCGCCCTCACACATACGCTCCCCCTAAAGCGTTGCCGGACCCTCACCTGGACCCTAAACCGTCTACGTCCCCTAACCCTAACCCTAGCCCGAACCCTAACCCTAAACCTTCCCCGAAGCCTGACCCTCACCCGTCCCCTAATCCTAACCCTTAGGCTAACACTAACCCGCGCCCTCACACGCACGCTCCCCCTATAGCGTTGTCGTACCCTCATCTGAACCCTAAACCGTCCCCGTACCGTAACCCTAACCCTAGCCCGAACCCTAACCCTAACACTTCCCCGAAGCCTGACCCTCACCCGTCCCCTAATCCTAACCCGTACGCTAACACTAACCCGCGCCCTCACACGCACGGACCCCCTAAAGCGTTGCCATACCCTCACCTGGACCCTAAACCGTCCCCGTCCCCTAACCCTAACCCTAGCCCGAACCCTAACCCTAACCCTTCCCCGAAGCCTGACCCTCAACCGTCCCCTAATCCTAACCCGTACGCTAACACTAACCTGTGCCCTCACACGCACGCTCCCCCTAAAGCGTTACCATACCCTCACCTGGACCCTAAACCGTCCCCGTCCCCTAAACCTAACCCTAGCCCGAACCCTAACCCTAACCCTTCCCCGAAGCCTGACCCTCACCCGTCCCCTAATCCTAACCCGTACGCTAACACTAACCCGTGCCCTCACATGCACGCTCCCCCTAAAGCGTTGCCGTACCCTCACCTGGACCCTAAACCGTCCCCGTCCCCTAACGCTAACCCTAGCCCGAACCCTAACCCTTACCCTTCCCCGAAGCCTGACCCTCACCCGTCCCCTAATCCTAACCCATACACTAACACTAACCTGCGCCCTCACACGGATGCTCCCCCTAAAGCGTTGCCGTACCCTCACCTGGACCCTAAACCTTCCCCATCCCCTAACCCTAACCCTAGCCCGAACCCTAAACCTAACCCTTCCCCGAAGCCTGACCCTCACCCGTCCCCTAATCCTAACCCGTACGCTAACACTAACCCCCGCCCTCACACGCACGCTCCCCCTAAAGCGTTGCCGTACCCTCACCTGGACCCTAAACCGTCCCCGTCCCCTAACCCTAACCCTAGCCCGAACCCTAACCCTAACCCTTCCCCGAAGCCTGACCCTCACCCGTCCCCTAATCCTAACCCGTACGCTAACACTAACCCACGCCCTCACACGCACGCTCCCCCTAAAGCGTTGCCATACCCTCACCTGGACCCTAAACCGTCCCCGTCCCCTAACCCTAACGCTAGCCCGAACCCTATCCCTAACACTTCCCCGAAGCCTGACCGTAACCCGTCCCCAAATCTTAACCGTACGCTAACACTAACCCGCGCCCTCACACGCACTCTCCTCTTAAAGCGTTGCCGTACCCTCACCTGGACCCTAAACCGTCACCGTCCCGTAACCCTAACCCTACCCGAACCCTAACCCTAACCCTTCCCCGAAGCCTGACCCTCCCCCGTCCCCTAATCCTAACCCGTACGCTAACACTAACCCGTGCCCTCACACGCACCCTCCCCCTAAAGCGTTGCCGTACCCTCACCTGGACCCTAAACCGCCCCCGTGCCCTAACCCTAACCCTAGCCCGAACCCTAACCCTGATGCTTCCCTGAAGCCTGACCCTCACCCGTCCCCTAATCCTAACCCGTACGCTAACACAACCCGCGCCCTCACACGCACGCTCCCCCTAAAGTGTTGCCGTACCCTCACCTGGACCCTAAACCGTCCCCGTCCCCTAACCCTAACCCTAGCCCGAACCCTAACCCTGACGCTCCCCAAAGCCTGACCCTCACCCGTCCCCTAATCCTAACCCGTACGCTAACACTAACCCGCGCCCTCACACGCACGCTCCCCCTAAAGCATTGCCCTACCCTCACCTAGACCCTAAACCGTCCCCGTCCCCTAACCCTAACCCTAGCCCGAACCCTAACCCTAACCCTTCCCTGAAGCCTGACCCGCACCCGTCCCCTAATCCTAACCCGTACGCTAACACTAACCCGCGCCCTCACACGCACGCTCCCCCGAAAGCGTTGCCGTACCCTCACCTGGACCCTAAACCGTCCCTGTCCCCTAACCCTAACCCTAGCCCGAACCCTAACCCTAACCCTTCCGCGAAGCCTGACCCTAACCCGTCCCCTAATCCTAAACCGTACGCTAACACTAACCCACGCCCTCACACGCACGCTCCCCCTAAAGCGTTGCCGTACCCTCCCCTGTTCCCTTAACCGTCCCTGTCCCCTAACCCTAACCCTAGCCCGAACCTTAACCCTAAAACTTCCCCGAAGCCTGACCCTCACCTGTCCCCTAATCCTAACCCGTACGCTAACACTAACCCACGCCCTCACACGCACGCTCCCCCTAAAGCGTTGCCGTACCCTCACCTGGACCCTAAACCGTCCCCGTCCCCTAACCCTAACCCTAGCCCGAACCCTAACCCTAACACTTCCCCGAAGCCTGACCCTCACCCGTCCCCTAATCCTAACCCGTACGCTAACACTAACCCGCGCCCTCACATGCACGCTCCCTCTAAAGCATTGCCGTACTCTCCCCTGGACCCTAAACTGTCCCCGTCCCCTATTCCAAACCCTAGCCCGAACCCTAACCCTAACCCTTCCCCGAAGCCTGACCCTCACCCGTCCCCTAATCCTAACCCGTACGCTAACGCTAACCCGCGCCCTCACACGCACGCTCCCCCTAAAGCGTTGCCATACCCTCACCTGGACCCTAAAACGTCCCCATCCCCTAACCCTAACCCTAGCCCGAACCCTAACCCTTACCCTTCCCCGAAGCCTGACCCTCACCTCTCCCCTAATCATAACCCGTACGTTAACACTAACCCGCGCCCTCACACGCACGCTCCCCCTAAAGCGTTGTCGTACCCTCACCTGGACCCTAAGCCGTCCCCGTCCCCTAACCCTAACCCTAGCCCGAACCCTAACACTAACCCTTCCCCGAAGCCTGACCCTCACCCATCCCCTAATCCTAACCCACACGCTAACACTAACCCGTGCCCTCACACGCACGCTCCCCCTAAAGCGTTGCCGTATCCTCACCTGGACCCTGAACCGTCCCCGTCGCCTAACTCTAACCCTAGCCCGAACCCTAACCCTAACCCTTCCCCGAAGCCTGACACTCACCCATCCCCTAATCCTAACCCGTACGCTAACACTAACCCACGCCCTCTCACGCACGCTCCCCCTAAAGCGTTGACGTACCCTCACCTGGACCCTAAACCGTCCCCGTCCCCTAACCCTAACCTTAGCCCGAACCCTAACCCTAAACCTTCCCCGAAGCCTGACCCTCACCCGTCCCCGAATCCTCACCCGTACGCTAACACTAACCCGCGCCCTCACATGCACGCTCCCCCTAAAGTGTTGCCGTACCCTCACCTGGACCCTAAACCGTCCCCGTACCCTAACCCTAACCCTAGCCCGAACCCTAACCCTGACCCTTCCCCGAAGCCTGACCCTCACACGTCCCCTAATCCTAACCCGTACGCTAACACTAACCCACGCCCTCACACGCACGCTCCCCCTAAAGCGTTGCCGTACCCTCCCCTGGACCCTAAACCGTCCCCATCCCCTAACCCTAACCCTAGCCCGAACCCTAACCCTTACCCTTCCCCGAAGCCTGACCCTCACCCGTCCCCTAATCCTAACCCATACACTAACACTAACCTGCGCCCTCACATGCATGCTCCCCCTAAAGCGTTGCCGTACGCTCACCTGGACCCTAAACCGTCCCCATCCCCTAACCCTAACCCTAGCCCGAACCCTAAACCTAACCCTTCCCCGAAGCCTGACCCTCACCCGTCCCCTAATCCTAACCCGTACGCTAACACTAACCCGCGCCCTCACACGCACGCTCCCCCTAAAGCGTTGCCGTACCCTCACCTGGACCCTAAACCGTCCCCGTCCCCTAACCCTAACCCTAGCTCGAACCCTAACCCTAACCCTTCCCCGAAGCCTGACCCTAACCCGTCCCCAAATCTTAACCCGTACGCTAACACTAACCCCCGCCCTCACACGCACGCTCCCCCTAAAGCGTTGCCGTACCCTCCCCTGGACCCTAAACCATCCCCAACCCCTAACCCTAACCCTAGCCCGAACCCTAACCCTAACCCTTCCCCGAAGCCTGACACTCACTCATCCCCTAATCCTAACCCGTACGCTAACACTAAACCGCACCCTCACACGCACGCTCCCCCTAAAGCGTTGCCGTACCCTCACCTGGACCCTAAACCGTCCCCGTCCCCTAACCCTAACCCTAGCCCGAACCCTAACCCTAACCCTTCCCCGAAGCCTGACCCTCACCCGTCCCCTAATCCTAACCCGTACGCTAACACTAACCCTCGCCCTCACACGCACGCTCCCCCTAAAGCGCTGCCGTACCCTCACTTGGACCCTAAACAGCTCCCGTGCCCTAACCCTAACCCTAGCCCGAACCCTAACCCTGACCCTTCCCCGAAGCCTGACACTCACCCGTCCCCTAATCCTAACCCGTACGCTAACACTAACCCGCGCCCTCACACATACGCTCCCCCTAAAGCGTTGCCGGACCCTCACCTGGACCCTAAACCGTCTACGTCCCCTAACCCTAACCCTAGCCCGAACCCTAACCCTAAACCTTCCCCGAAGCCTGACCCTCACCCGTCCCCTAATCCTAACCCTTAGGCTAACACTAACCCGCGCCCTCACACGCACGCTCCCCCTATAGCGTTGTCGTACCCTCATCTGAACCCTAAACCGTCCCCGTACCGTAACCCTAACCCTAGCCCGAACCCTAACCCTAACACTTCCCCGAAGCCTGACCCTCACCCGTCCCCTAATCCTAACCCGTACGCTAACACTAACCCGCGCCCTCACACGCACGGACCCCCTAAAGCGTTGCCATACCCTCACCTGGACCCTAAACCGTCCCCGTCCCCTAACCCTAACCCTAGCCCGAACCCTAACCCTAACCCTTCCCCGAAGCCTGACCCTCAACCGTCCCCTAATCCTAACCCGTACGCTAACACTAACCCGTGCCCTCACATGCACGCTCCCCCTAAAGCGTTGCCGTACCCTCACCTGGACCCTAAACCGTCCCCGTCCCCTAACGCTAACCCTAGCCCGAACCCTAACCCTTACCCTTCCCCGAAGCCTGACCCTCACCCGTCCCCTAATCCTAACCCATACACTAACACTAACCTGCGCCCTCACACGGATGCTCCCCCTAAAGCGTTGCCGTACCCTCACCTGGACCCTAAACCTTCCCCATCCCCTAACCCTAACCCTAGCCCGAACCCTAAACCTAACCCTTCCCCGAAGCCTGACCCTAACCCGTCCCCAAATCTTAACCGTACGCTAACACTAACCCGCGCCCTCACACGCACTCTCCTCTTAAAGCGTTGCCGTACCCTCACCTGGACCCTAAACCGTCACCGTCCCGTAACCCTAACCCTACCCGAACCCTAACCCTAACCCTTCCCCGAAGCCTGACCCTCCCCCGTCCCCTAATCCTAACCCGTACGCTAACACTAACCCGTGCCCTCACACGCACCCTCCCCCTAAAGCGTTGCCGTACCCTCACCTGTACCCTAAACCGCCCCCGTGCCCTAACCCTAACCCTAGCCCGAACCCTAACCCTTACCCTTCCCCGAAGCTTGACCCTCACCCGTCCCCTAATCCTAACCCATACACTAACACTAACCTGCGCCCTCACATGCATGCTCCCCCTAAAGCGTTGCCGTACGCTCACCTGGACCCTAAACCGTCCCCATCCCCTAACCCTAACCCTAGCCCGAACCCTAAACCTAACCCTTCCCCGAAGCCTGACCCTCACCCGTCCCCTAATCCTAACCCGTACGCTAACACTAACCCGCGCCCTCACACGCACGCTCCCCCTAAAGCGTTGCCGTACCCTCACCTGGACCCTAAACCGTCCCCGTCCCCTAACCCTAACCCTAGCTCGAACCCTAACCCTAACCCTTCCCCGAAGCCTGACCCTAACCCGTCCCCAAATCTTAACCCGTACGCTAACACTAACCCCCGCCCTCACACGCACTCTCCCCCTAAAGCGTTGCCGTACCCTCACCTGGACCCTAAACCGTCCCCGTCCCCTAACACTAACCCTAGCCCGAACCCTAACCCTAACCCTTCCCTGAAGCCTGACCCTCACCCGTCCCCTAATCCTAACCCGTACGCTAACACTAACCCGCGCCCTCACACGCACGCTCCCCCTAAAGCGTTGCCGTACCCTCACCTGGACCCTAAACCGTCCCCGTCCCCTAGCCCTAACCCTAACCCGAACCCTAACCCTAACCCTTCCGCGAAGCCTGACCCTCACCCGTCCCCTAATCCTAACCCGTACGCTAACACTAACCCACGCCCTCACACGCACGCTCCCCCTAAAGCGTTGCCGTACCCTCACCTGGACCCTAAACCGTCCCCGTCCCCTAACCCTAGCACTAGCCCGAACCCTAACCCTAACCCTTCCCCGAAGCCTGACCCTCACCCGTCCCCTAATCCTAGCCCGTACGATTACACTAACCCACGTCCTCACACGCACGCTCCTTCTAAAGCATTGCCGTACCCTCACCTGGACCCTAAATCGTCCCCGTCCCCTAACCCTAACCCTGCCCGAACCCTAACCCTAACCCTTCCCCGAAGCCTGACCCTCACCCGTCCCCTAATCCTAACCGGTACGCGAAAACTAACACGCGCCCTCACACGTACCCCCCCCCTAAAGCGTTGTCGTACCCTCCCCTAGACCCTAAACCGTCCCCGTCCCTTAACCCTAACCCTAGCCCGAACCCTAACCCTAACCCTTCCCCGAAGCCTGACCCTCACCCGTCCCCTAATCCTAACACGTACGCGAACACTAACCCGTGCCCTCACACGCACGCTCCCCCTAAAGCGTTGCCGTACCCTCACCTGGACCCTAAACCGTCCCCGTCCCCTAAGCCTAACCCTAGCCCGAACCCTAACCCTAAACCTTCCCCGAAGCCTGACCCTCACCCGAAACCTAATCCTACCAGTACGCTAACACTAACCCGCGCCCTCAGACGTACGCTCCCCCTAAAGCGTTGTTGTACCCGCCCCTGGACCCTATACCGTCCCCGTCCCCTAACCCTAACCCTAGCCTGCACCCTAACCCTAACCCTTCCCCGAAGCCTGACCCCCACCCGTCACCTAATACTAACCCGTAAGCGAAAACTAACCCGCGCCCTCACAGCTACGCTCCCCCAATACGTTGCCGTACCCTCCCATGGACCCTAAACCGTCCCCGTCCCCTAACCCTAACCCTAGCCCGAACCCTAACCCTAACCCTTCCCCGAAGCCTGACCCTCACCCGAAACCTAATCCTAAACAGTACGCTAACACTAACCCGCGCCATCAGACGTACGCTCCCCCTAAAGCGTTGTCGTACCCTCCCCTGGACCCTAAACCGTCCCCGTCCCCTAACCCTAACCCTAGCCCGAACCCTAAACCTATCACTTCCCTGTAGCCTGACACTCACCCGTCCCCTAATCCTAACCCGTACGCCAACACTAACCCGCGCCCCCACACGCACGCTCCCCCTAAAGCGTTGCCATACCCTCACCTGGACCCTAAACCGTCCCCGTCCCCTAACCCTAACCAGAGTCCGAACCCTAAACCTAACACTTCCCCGAAGCCTGACCCTCACCCGTCCCCTAATCCTAACCCGTACGCTAACACTAACCCGCGTCCTCACACGCATGCTCCCCCTAAAGCGTTGCTGTACCCTCACCTGGACCCTAAACCGTCCCCGTCCCCTATCCCTAACCCTGCCCGAACCCTAACCCTAACCCTTCCCGAAGCCTGACCCTCACCCGTCCCCTAATCCTAACCGGTACGCGAAAACTAACACGCGCCCTCACACGTACGCTCCCCCTAAAACGTTGTCGTACCCTCCCCTAGACACTAAACCGTCCCCGTCCCTTAACCCTAACCCTAGCCCGAACCCTAACCCTAACCCTTCCCCGAAGCCTGACCCTCACCCGTCCCCAATCCTAACCCGTACGCGAACACTAACCCGCGCCCTCACACGCACGCTCCCCCTAAAGCGTTGCCGTACCCTCACCTGGACCCTAAACCGTCCCCGTCCCCTAACCCTAACCCTAGCCCGAACCCTAACCCTAACCCTTCCCCGAAGCCTGACCCTCACCCGTCCCCTAATCCTAACCCGTACGCTAACACTAACCCGCGCCCTTACACGTACGCTCCCCCTAAAGCGTTGCTCTACCCTCCCCTGGACCCTAAACCGTCCCCGTCTCCTAACCCTAACCCTAGCCCGAACCCTAACCCTAACCATTCCCCAAAGCCTGACGCTCACCCGTCCCCTAATCCTAACCCGTACGTGAACACTAACCCGCGCCCTCACACGTACGCTCCCCCTAAAGCGTTCTTGAACCCTCCCCTGGAGCCTAAACCGTCCCCGTCCCCTAACCCTAACCCTAGCCCGAACCCTAACCCTAAACCTTCCCCGACGCCTGACCCTCACCCGTCCCATAATCCTAACACGTACGTGAACACTAACATGCGCCCTCACACGTACGCACCCCATAAAGCGTTGTCGTAACCTCCCCTTGACCCTAAACCGTCACCGTCCCCTAACCTTAACCTTAGGCCGAACCCTAACCCTAACCCTTCCCCGAAGCCTGACCCTCACCCGTCCCCTAATCCTAAACTGTACGTTAACACTAACCCGCGCCCTCACACGTACGCTCCCCCTAAAGCGTTGTCGTACACTCCCCTGGACTCTAAACCGTCCCCGTCCCCTAAGCCTAACCCTAGCCCGAACCCTAACACTAACCCTTCCCCGAAGCCTGACCCCCACCCGTCCCCTAATCCTAACCCGTAAGCGAAAACTAACCCGCGCCCTCACACCTACGCTCCCCCAATTCGTTGCCGTACCCTCCCATGGACCCTAAACCGTCCCCGTCCCCTAACCCTAACCCTAGCCCGAACCCTAACCCTAAACCTTCCCCGAAGCCTGACCCTCACCCGAAACCTAATCCTACCAGTACGCTAACACTAACCCGCGCCCTCAGACGTACGCTCCCCCTTAATGCGTTGTCGTACCCTCCCCTGGACCCTAAACCGTCCCCGTCCCCTAACCCTAAACCTAGCCCGAACCCTAACCCTAACCCTTCCCCGAAGCCTGACCCTCACCCGTCCCCTAATCCTAACCCGTACGCTAACACTAACCCGTGCCCTCACACGCACGCTCCCCCTAAAGCGTTGCCGTACCCTCACCTGGACCCTAAACCGTCCCCGTCCCCTAAGCCTAACCCTAGCCCGAACCCTAACCCTAAACCTTCCCCGAAGCCTGACCCTCACCCGAAACCTAATCCTACCAGTACGCTAACACTAACCCGCGCCCTCAGACGTACGCTCCCCCTAATGCGTTGTCGTACCCTCCCCTGGACCCTAAACCGTCCCCGTCCCCTAACACTAACCCTAGCCTGAACGCTAACCCTAACTCTTTCCCGAAGCCTGACCCTCACCCGTCCCCTAATTCTAACCCGTACGCTAACACTAACCAGCGCCCTCACACGTACGCTCCCCCTAAAGCGTTGTCATACCCTCCCCTGGACCCTAAACCGTCCCCGTCCCCTAAACTTAACCCTAGCCCGAACCCTAACCCTAACCCTTCCCCGAAGCCTGACCCTCACCCGTCCCCTAATCCTAACCGGTACGCTAACACTAACCCACGCCCTCACACGTACACTCCCCCTAAAGCGTTGCCGTACCCTCCCCTGTACCTTAAACCGTCCCCGTCCCCTAACCCTAACCCTAGCCCGAACCCTAACCCTAACCCTTCCCCGAAGCCTGACCCTCACCCGTCCCCTAATCCTAACCCGTACGCTAACACTAACCCGCGCCCTCACACGTGCGCTCCCCCTAAAGCATTGTCGTACACACACCTAGACCCTAAACCGTCCCCGTTCCCTAACCCTAACCCTAGACCGAACCCTAACCCTAAACCTTCCCCGAAGCCTGACCGTCACCCGTCCCCGAATCCTAACCCATACGCTAACACTAACCTGCTCCCTCACACGCACGCTCCCCCTAAAGCGTTGCCGTACCCTCACCTGGACCCTAAACCGTCCCCGTCCCCTAACCCTAACCCTAGCCCGAAACCTAACCCTAACCCTTCCCCGAAGCCTGACCCTCACCCGTCCCCTAATCCTAACCCATAAGCTAACACTAACACGCGCCCTCACACGTACGCTCCCCCTAAAGCGTTGCCGTACCCTCACCTGGACCCTAAACCGTCCCCGTCCCCTAACCCTAACCCTAGCCCGAACCCTAACCCTAACCCTTCCCCGAAGCCTGACCCTCACCCGTCCCCTAATCCTAACCCGTAACTAACACTAACCTGTGCCCTCACATGCACGCTCCCCCTAAAGCGTTGCCGTACCCTCACCTGGACCCTAAACCGTCCCCGTCACGTAACCCTAACCCTAGCCCGAACCCTATCCCTAACCCTTCCGCGAAGCCTGACCCTCACCCGTCCCCTAATCCTAACCCCTACGCTAACACTAACCCGCGCCCTCACACGCACGCTCCCCCTAAAACGTTGCCGTACCCTCACCTGGACCCTAAACCGTCCCCGTCCCCTAACCCTAACCCTAACCCGAACCCTAACCCTAAACCTACCCCGAAGCCTGACCCTCACCCGTCCCCTAATCCTAACCCGTATGCTAACACTAACCTGCGCCCTCACACGCACGCTCCCCTTAAAGCGTTGCCGTACCCTCACCTGGACCCTAAACCGCCCCCGTGCCCTAACCCTAACCCTAGCCCGAACCCTAACCCTGACGCTTCCCTGAAGCCTGACCCTCACCCGTCCCCTAATCCTAACCCGTACGCTAACACTAACCCGCGCCCTCACATGCACGCTCCCCCTAAAGCGTTGCCGTACCCTCACCTGGACCCTAAACAGCCCCCGTGCCCTAACCCTAACCCTAGCCCGAACCCTAACCCTAACACTTCCCCGAAGCCTGACCCTCACCCGTCCCCTAATCCTAACCCGTACGCTATCACTAACCCGCACCCTCGCATGCACGCTCCCCCTAAAGCGTTGACGTACCCTCACCTGGACCCTAAACCGTCCCCGTCCCCTAACCCTAACCCTAGCCCGAACCCTAAACCTGACCCTTCCCCGAAGCCTGACACTCACCCGTCCCCTAATCCTAACCCGTAGGATAACACTAACCCGCGCCCTCATACATACGCTCCCCCTAAAGCGTTGCCGTACCCTCACCTGGACCCTAAACCGTCTCCGTCCCCTAACCCTAACCCTAGCCCGAACCCTAACCCTAACCCTTCCCCGAAGTCTGACCCTCACCTGTCCCCTAATCCTAACCCGTACGATAACACTAACCCGTGCCCTCACACGCACGCTCCCCCTAAAGCGTTGCCGTACCCTCACTTGGACCCTAAACCGTCCCCGTCCCCTAACTCTAACCCTAGCCCGAACCCTAACCCTAACCCTTCCCCGAAGCCTGACCCTCACCCGTCCCCTAATCCTAACCCGTACGCTAACACTAACCCACGCCCTCACACGCACGCTCCCCCTAAAGCGTTGCCTTACCCTCACCTGGACCCTAAACCTTCCCCATCCCCTAACCCTAACCCTAGCCCGAACCCTAAACCTAACCCTTCCCCGAAGCCTGACCCTCACCCGTCCCCTAATCCTAACCCGTACGCTAACACTAACCCGCGCCCTCACACGCACGCTCCCACTAAATCATTGCCGTACCCTCACCTGGACCCTAAACCGTCCCCGTCCCCTAACCCTAACCCTAGCCCAAACCCTAACCCTAACCCTACCCTGAAGCCTGACCCTCACCCGTCCCCTATTCCTAACCCGTACGCTAACACTAACCCGCGCCCTCACATGCACGCTCCCTCTAAAGCGTTGCCGTACCCTCCCCTGGACCCTAAACCGTCCCCGTCCCCTATCCCAAACACTAGCCCGAACCCTAACCCTAACCCTTCCCCGAAGCCTGACCCTCACCCGTCCCCTAATCCTAACACGTACGCTAACACTAACCCGCGCCCTCACACGCACGCTCCCCCTAAAGCATTGCAATACCCTCACCTGGACCCTAAAACGTCCCCATCCCCTAACCCTAACCCTAGCCCGAACCCTAACCCTTACCCTTCCCCGAAGCCTGACCCTCACCTGTCCCCTAATCCTAACCCGTACGTTAACACTAACCCGCGCCCTCACACGCACGCTCCCCCTAAAGCTTTGCCGTACCCTCACCTGGACCCTAAGTCGTCCCCGTCCCCTAACCCTAACCCTAGCCCGAACCCTAACCCTAACCCTTCCCCGAAGCCTGACCCTCACCCATCACCTAATACTAACCCGTACGCTAACACTAACCCGCGCCCTCTCACGCACGCTCCCCCTAAAGCGTTGCCGTACCCTCACCTGGACCCTAAACCGTCCCCGTCCCCTAACCCTAACCTTAGCCCGAACCCTAACCCTAAACCTTCCCCGAAGCCTGACCCTCACCCGTCCCCGAATCCTCACCCGTACACTAACACTAACCCGCGCCCTCACATGCACGCTCCCCCTAAAGTGTTGCCGTACCCTCACCTGGACCCTAAACCGTCCCCGTACCCTAACCCTAACCCTAGCCCGAACCCTAACCCTAACACTTCCCCGAAGCCTGACCCTCACCCGTCCCCTAATCCTAACCCGTACGCTATCACTAACCCGCGCCCTCGCATGCACGCTCCCCCTAAAGCGTTGACGTACCCTCACCTGGACCCTAAACCGTCCCCGTCCCCTAACCCTAACCCTAGCCCGAACCCTAAACCTGACCCTTCCCCGAAGCCTGACACTCACCCGTCCCCTAATCCTAACCCGTAGGATAACACTAACCCGCGCCCTCACACATACGCTCCCCCTAAACCGTTGCCGTACCCTCACCTGGACCCTAAACCGTCTCCGTCCCCTAACCCTAACCCTAGCCCGAACCCTAACCCTAACCCTTCCCCGAAGTCTGACCCTAACCTGTCCCCTAATCCTAACCCGTACGATAACACTAACCCGTGCCCTCACACGCACGCTCCCCCTAAAGCGTTGCCGTACCCTCACTTGGACCCTAAACCGTCCCCGTCCCCTAACTCTAACCCTAGCCCGAACCCTAACCCTAACCCTTCCCCGAAGCCTGACCCTCACCCGTCCCCTAATCCTAACCCGTACACTAACACTAACCCGCGCCCTCACACGCACGCTCCCCCTAAAGCGTTGTCGTACCCTCACCTGGACCCTAAACCGTCCCCGTCCCCTAACCCTAACCCTAGCCCGAACCCTAAACCTTACCCTTCCCCGAAGCCTGACCCTCACCCGTCCCCTAATCCTAACCCATACACTAACACTAACCTGCGCCCTCACACGCATGCTCCCCCTAAAGCGTTGCCTTACCCTCACCTGGACCCTAAACCTTCCCCATCCCCTAACCCTAACCCTAGCCCGAACCCTAAACCTAACCCTTCCCCGAAGCCTGACCCTCACCCGTCCCCTAATCCTAACCCGTACGCTAACACTAACCCGCGCCCTCACACGCACGCTCCCACTAAATCATTGCCGTACCCTCACCTGGACCCTAAACCGTCCCCGTCCCCTAACCCTAACCCTAGCCCGAACCCTAACCCTAACCCTACCCTGAAGCCTGACCCTCACCCGTCCCCTATTCCTAACCCGTACGCTAACACTAACCCGCGCCCTCACATGCACGCTCCCTCTAAAGCGTTGCCGTACCCTCCCCTGGACCCTAAACCGTCCCCGTCCCCTATCCCAAACCCTAGCCCGAACCCTAACCCTAACCCTTCCCCGAAGCCTGACCCTCACCCGTCCCCTAATCCTAACCCGTACGCTAACACTAACCCGCGCCCTCACACGCACGCTCCCCCTAAAGCATTGCCATACCCTCACCTGGACCCTAAAACGTCCCCATCCCCTAACCCTAACCCTAGCCCGAACCCTAACCCTTACCCTTCCCTGAAGCCTGACCCTCACCTGTCCCCTAATCCTAACCCGTACGTTAACACTAACCCGCGCCCTCACACGCACGCTCCCCCTAAAGCGTTGCCGTACCCTCACCTGGACCCTAAGTCGTCCCAGTCCCCTAACCCTAACCCTAGCCCGAACCCTAACCCTAACCCTTCCCCGAAGCCTGACCCTCACCCATCACCTAATACTAACCCGTACGCTAACACTAACCCGCGCCCTCTCACGCACGCTCCCCCTAAAGCGTTGCCGTACCCTCACCTGGACCCTAAACCGTCCCCGTCCCCTAACCCTAACCTTAGCCCGAACCCTAACCCTAAACCTTCCCCGAAGCCTGACCCTCACCCGTCCCCGAATCCTCACCCGTACACTAACACTAACCCGCGCCCTCACATGCACGCTCCCCCTAAAGTGTTGCCGTACCCTCACCTGGACCCTAAACCGTCCCCGTACCCTAACCCTAACCCTAGCCCGAACCCTAACCCTAACAATTTCCCGAAGCCTGACCCTCACCCGTCCCCTAATCCTAACCCGTACGCTAACACTAACCCACGCCCTCACACGCACGCTCCCCCTAAAGCGTTGCCGTACCCTCCCCTGGACCCTAAACCGTCCCCGTCCCCTAACCCTAACCCTAGCCCGAACCCTATCCCTAACCCTTCCCCGAAGCCTGACCCTCACCCGTCTCCAATCTTAACCCGTACGCTAACACTAACCTGCGCCCTCACACGCACGCTCCCCCTAAAGCGTTGCCGTACCCTCACCTGGACCCTAAACCGTCCCCGTCCCGTAACCCTAACCCTAGCCCGAACCCTAACCCTAACCCTTCCCCGAAGCCTGACCCTCACCCGTCCCCTAATCCTAACCCGTACGCTAACACTAACCCGCGCCCCCACACGCACCCTCCCCCTAATGCGTTGCCGTACCCTCACCTGGACCCTAAACCGTCCCCGTCGCCTAACTCTAAACCTAGCCCGCACCCTCTCCCTAACCCTTCCCCGAAGCCTGACCCTCACCCGTCCCCTAATCCTAACCCGTACGCTAACACTCACCCCCGCCCTCACACGCACGCTCCCCCTTAAGCGTTGCCGTACCCTCACCTGGACCCTAAACCGTCCCCGTCCCCTAAACCTAACCCTAGCCCGAACCCTAACCCTAACCCTTCCCCGAAGCTTGACCCTCACCCGTCCGCTAATCCTAACCCGTACTCAACACTAACCCACGCCCTCACACGCACGCTCCCCCTAAAGTGTTGCCGTACCCTCACCTGGACCCTAAACCGTCCCTGTCCCCTAACCCTAACCCTAGCCCGAACCCTAACCCTAACCCTTCCCCGAAGCCTGACCCTCACCCGTCCCCTAATCCTAACACGTACGCTAACACTAACCCACACCCTCAAACGCACGCTCCCCCTAAAGCGTTGCCGTACCCTCACCTGGACCCTAAACCGTCCCCGTCCCCTAACCCTAACGCTAGCCCGAACCCTATCCCTAACACTTCACCGAAGCCTGACCCTATCCCATCCCCAAATCTTAACCCGAACGCTAACACTAACCCGCGACCTCACACGCACGCTCCCCCTAAAGCGTTGCCGTACCCTCACCTGGACCCTAAACCGTGCCCGTCCCGTAACCCTAACCCTAGCCCGAACCCTAACCCTAACCCTTCCCCGAAGCCTGACCCTCACCCGTCCCCTAATCCTAACCTGTACGCTAACACTAACCCACGCCCTCACACGCACGCTCCCCCTAAAGCGTTGCCGTACCCTCACCTGGACCCTAAACCGTCCCCGTCCCCTAACCCTAACCCTAGCCCGAACCCTATCCCTAACCCTTCCCCGAAGCCTGACCCTCACCCGTCCCCTAATCCTAACCCGTACGCTAACACTAACCCGCGCCCTCACACGCACGCTCCACCTAAAGCGTTGCCGTACCCTCACCTGGACCCTAAACCGTCCCCGTCCCCTAACCCTAACCCAAGCCCGAACCCTAAACCTAACCCTTCCCCGAAGCCTGACCCTCACCCGTCCGCTAATCCTAACCCGTACTCTAACACTAACCCACACCCTCACACGCACGCTCCCCCTAAAGTGTTGCCGTACCCTCACCTGGACCCTAAACCGTCCCCGTCCCCTAACCCTAACCCTAGCCCGAACCCTAACCCTAACCCTTCCCCGAAGCCTGACCCTCACCCGTCCCCTAATCCTAACCCGTACGCTAACACTAACCCGCGACCTCACACACACGCTCCCCCTAAAACGTTGCCGTCCCCTCAACTGGACCCTAAACCGTCCTCGTCCCCTAACTCTAACCCTAGCCCGAACCCTAACCCTAACCCTTCCCCGAAGCCTGACCCTCACCCGTCTCCTAATCCTAACCCGTACGCTAACACGACCCCGCGCACTCACACGCACGCTCCCCCTAAAGCGTTGCCGTACCCTCACCTGGACCCTAAACCGTTCCCGTCCCCTAACCCTAACCCTAGCCCGAACCATAACCCTAACACTTCCCCGAAGCCTGACCCTCACCCGTCCCCTAATCCTAACCCGTACGCTAACACTAACCCGCGCCCTCACACGCACGCTCCCCCTAAAGCGTTGCCGTTCCCTCACCTGGACCCTAAAGCGTCCCCATCCCCTAACCCTAACCCTAGCCCGAACCCTAACCCTAAACCTTCCCCGAAGCCTGACCCTCACCCGTCCCCTAATCCTAACCCGTACGCTAACACTAACCCGCGCCCTCACACGCACGCTCCCCCTAAAGCGTTGCCGTACCCTCACCTGGACCCTAAACCGTCCCCATCCCCTAACTCTAACCCTAGCCCGAACCCTAACCCTAACCCTTCCCCGAAGCCTGACCCTGACCCGTCCCCTAATCCTAACCCGTACGCTAACACTAACCCGTGCCCTCACACGCACGCTCCCCCTAAAGCGTTGCTGTACCCTCACCTGGACCCTAAACCGTCCCCGTCCCCTAACCCTAACCCTAGCCCGAACCCTATCCCTAACACTTCCCCGAAGCCTGACCCTCAGCCGTCCCCTAATCCTAACCCGTACGCTAACACTAACCCGCGCCCTCACACGCACGCTCCCCCTAAAGCATTGCCATACCCTCACCTGGAACCTAAACCGTCCCCGTCCCCTAACCCTAACCCTAGCCCGAACCCTAACCCTAACCCTTCCCCGAAGCCTGACCCTCACCCGTCCCCTAATCCTAACCCGTACGCTAACACTAACCCGCGCCCTCACACGCACGCTCCCCCTAAAGCGTTCCCGTACCCCCACCTGGACCCTAAACCGTCCCCGTCCCCTAACCCTAACCCTAGCCCGAACCCTAACCCTAACCCTTCCCCGAAGACTGACCCTCACCCGTCCCCTAATCCTAACCCGTACGCTAACACTAACCCGCGCCCTCACACGCACGCTCCCCCTAAAGCGTTGCCGTACCCTCACCTGGACCCTAAACCGTCCCCGTCCCCTAACCCTAACCCTAGCCCGAACCCTAACCCTAACCCTTCCCCGAAGCCTGACCCTCACCCGTCCCCTAATCCTAACCCGTACGCTAACACTAAACCGCGCCCTCACACGCACGCTACCCCTAAAGCGTTTCCGTACCCTCACCTGGACCCTAAACCGTCCCCGTCCCCTAACCCTAACCGTAGCCCGAACCCTAACCCTAACCCTTCCCCGAAGCCTGACCCTCACCCGTCCTCTAATTCTAACCCTTACGCTAACACTAACCCGCACCCTCACACGCACGCTCCCCCTAAAGCGTTGTCGTACCCTCACCTGGACCCTAAACCGTCCCCGTCCCCTAACCCTAACCCTAGCCCGAACCCTAACCCTAACCCTTCCCCGAAGCCTGACCCTCACCCGTCCCCTAATCCTAACCCGTACGCTAACACTAACCCGCGCCCTCACACGCACTCTCCCCCTAAAGCGTTGCCGTACCCTCACCTGGACCCTAAACCGTCCCCGTCCCCTAACCCTAACCCTAGCCCGAACCCTAACCCTAACCCTTCCCCGAAGCCTGACCCACACCCATCCCCTAATCCTAACCCGTACGCTAACACTACCCCGCGCCCTCACACGCACGCTCCCCCTAAAGCGTTGCCGTATCCTCACCTGGACCCTAAACCGTCCCCGTCCCCTAACCCTAACCCTAGCCCGAACCCTAACCCTAACCCTTCCCCAAAGCATGACCCTCACCCGTCCCCTTATCCTAACCCATACGCTAACACTAACCCGTGCCCTCACACGCACGCTCCCCCTAAAGCGTTGCCGTACCCTCACCTGGACCCTAAACCGTCCCCGTCCCCTAACCCTAACCCTAACCCTAGCCCGAACCCTATCCCTAACACTTCCCCGAAGCCTGACCCTCACCCGTCCCCTAATCCTAACCCGTACGCTAACACTAACCCGCGCCCTCACACGCACGCTCGCCCTAAAGCATTGCCATACCCTCACCTGGACCCTAAAGCGTCCCCGTCCCCTAACCCTAACCCTAGCCCGAACACTAACCCTAACCCTTCCCCGAAGCCTGACCCTCACCCGTCCCCTAATCCTAAACCGTACGCTAACACTACCCCGCGCCCTCACACGCACGCTCCCCCTAAAGCGTTGCCGTATCCTCACCTGGACCCTAAACCGTCCCCGTCCCCTAACCCTAACCCTAGCCCGAACCCTAATCCTAACCCTTCCCCGAAGCATGACCCTCACCCGTCCCCTAATCCTAACCCGTACGCTAACACTAACCCGCGCCCTCACACGCACGCTCCCCCTAAAGCGTTGCCGTACCCTCACCTGGACCCTAAACCGTCCCCGTCCCCTAACCCTAACCCTAACCCTAGCCCGAACCCTAACCCTAACACTTCCCCGAAGCCTGACCCTCACCCGTCCCATAATCCTAACCCGAACGCTAACACTAACCCGCGCCCTCACACGCACGCTCGCCCTAAAGCATTGCCATACCCTCACCTGGACCCTAAAGCGTCCCCGTCCCCTAACCCTAACCCTAGCCCGAACACTAACCCTAACCCTTCCCCGAAGCCTGACCCTCACCCGTCCCCTAATCCTAACCCGTACGCTAACACTTATCCGTGCCCTCACACGCACGCTCCCCCTAAAGCGTTGCCGTACCCTCACCTGGACCCTAAACCGTCCCCGTCCCCTAACCCTAACCCTAGCCCGAACCCTAAACCTAACCCTTCCCCGAAGCCTGACCCTCACCCGTCCCCTAATCCTAACCCGTACGCTAACACTAACCCGCGCCCTCACACCCACGCTCCCCCTAAATCGTCGCCGTACCCTCACCTGAACCCTAAACCGTCCCCGTCCCCGAACCCTAAGCCTAGCCCGAACCCTAACCCTAACCCTTCCCCGAAGCCTGACCCTCATCCGTCCCCTAATCCTAACCCGTACGCTAACACTAACCCGCGCCCTCACTCGCACGCTCCCCCTAAAGCGTCGCCGTACCCTCACCTGGACCCTAAACCGTCCCCATCCCCTAACCCTAACCCTAGCCCGAACCCTAACCCTAACCCTTCCCCGAAGCCTGACCCTCACCCGTCCCCTAATCCTAACACGTACGCTAACACTAACCCGCGCCCTCACAAGCACGCTCCCCCTAAAGCGTTGCCGTACCCTCAATTGGACCCTAAACCGTCCCCGTCCCCTAACCCTAACCCTAGCCCGAACCCTAACCCTAACCCTTCCCCGAAGCCTGACCCTCACCCGTCCCCTAATCCTAACCCGTACGCTAACACTAACCCGCGCCCTCACACGCACGCTCCCCCTAAAGCGTTGCCGTACCCTCACCTGGACCCTAAACCGTCCCCGTCCCCTAATCCTAACCCTAGCCCGAACACTAACCCTAACCCTTCCCCGAAGCCAGACCCTCACCCGTCCCCTAATCCTAACCCGTACGCTAACACTAACCCGCGCCCTCACACGCACGCTCCCCCTAAAGCGTTGCCGTACCCTCACCTGGACCCTAAACCGTCCCCGTCCCCTAACCCTAACCCTAGCCCGAACCCTAACCCTAACACTTCCCTGAAGCCTGACCCTCACCCGTCCCCTAATCCTAACCCGTACGCTAACACTAACCCGCGCCCTCACAAGCACGCTCCCCCTAAAGCGTTGCCGTACCCTCAACTGGACCCTAAACCGTCCCCGTTCCCTAACCCTAACCCTAGCCCGAACCCTAACCCTAACCCTTCCCCGAAGCCTGACCCTCACCCGTCCCCTAATCCTAACCCGTACGCTAACACTAACCCGCGCCCTCACACGCACGCTCCCCCGAAAGCGTTGCCGTACCCTCACCTGGACCCTAAACCGTCCCCGTCCCCTAACCCTAACCCTAGCCCGAACACTAACCCTAACCCTTCCCCGAAGCCAGACCCTCACCCGTCACCTAATCCTAACCCGTACGCTAACACTAACCCTCGCCCTCACACGCACGCTCCCCCTAAAGCGTTGCCGTACCCTCACCTGGACCCTAAACCGTCCCCGTCCCCTAACCCTAACCCTAGCCCGAACCCTAACCCTAACACTTCCCTGAAGCCTGACCCTCACCCATCCCCTAATCCTAACCCGTACGCTAACACTAACCCGCGCCCTCACACGCACGCTCCCCCTAAAGCGTTGCCGTACCCTCACCTGGACCCTAAAGCGTCCCCGTCCCCTAACCCTAACCCTAGCCCGAACCCTAACCCTAACCCTTCCCCGAAGACTGACCCTCACCCGTCCCCTAATCCTAACCCGTACGCTAACACTAACCTGCGCCCTCACACGCACGCTCCCCCTAAAGCGTTGCCGTACCCTCACCTGGACCCTAAACCGTCCCCGTCCCCTAACCCTAACCCTAGCCCGAACCCTAACCCTAACCCTTCCCCGAAGCCTGACCCTCACCCGTCCCCTAATCCTAACCCGTACGCTAACACTAACCCGCGCCCTCACACGCACGCTCCCCCTAAAGCGTTGCCGTACCCTCACCTGGACCCTAAACCGTCCCCGTACCCTAACCCTAACCCTAGCCCGAACCCTAACCCTAACCCTTCCCCGAAGCCTGACCCTCACCCGTCCCCTAATCCTAACCCGTACGCTAACACTAACCCGCGCCCTCACACGCACGCTCCCCCTAAAGCGTTGCCGTACCCTCACCTGGACCCTAAACCGTCCCCGTCCCCTAACCCTAACCCTAGCCCGAACCCTAACCCTAACCCTTCCCCGAAGCCTGACCCTCACCCGTCCCCTAATCCTAACCCGAACGCTAACACTAACCCGCGCCCTCACACGCACGCTCCCCCTAAAGTGTTGCCGTACCCTCACCTGGACCCTAAACCGTCCCCGTCCCCTAATCCTAACCCTAGCCCGAACCCTAACCCTAACCCTTCCCCGAAGCCTGACCCTCACCCGTCCCCTAATCCTAACCCGTACGCTAACACTAACCCGCGCCCTAACACGCACGCTCCCCCTAAAGCGTTGCCGTACCCTCACCTGGACCCTAAACCGTCCCCGTCCCCTAACCCTAACCCTAGCCCGAACCCTAACCCTAACCCTTCCCCGAAGCCTGACCCTCACCCGTCCCCTAATCCTAACCCGTACGCTAACACTAACCCGCGCCCTCACACGCACGCTCCCCCTAAAGCGTTGCCGTACCCTCACCTGGACCCTAAACCGTCCCCGTCCCCTAACCCTAACCCTAGCCCGAACCCTAACCCTAACCCTTCCCCGAAGCCTGACCCTCACCCGTCCCTTAATCCTAACCCGTACGCTAACACTAACCCGCGCCCTCACACGCACGCTCCCCCTAAAACGTTGCCGTACCCTCACCTGGACCCTAAACCGTCCCCGTCCCCTAACCCTAACCCTAGCCCGAACCCTAACCCTAACCCTTCCCAGAAGCCTGACCCTCACCCGTCCCCTAATCCTAACCCGTACGCTAACACTAACCCACGCCCACACACGCACGCTCCCCCTAAAACGTTGCAGTCCGCTCACCTGGACCCTAAACCGTCCCCGTCCCCTAACTCTAACCCTAGCCCGAACCCTAACCCTAACCCTTCCCCGAAGACAGACCCTCACCCGTCCCCTAATCCTAACCCGTACGCTAACACTAACCCGCGCTCTCACATGCACGCTCCCCCTAAAACGTTGCCGTCCCCTCATCTGGACCCTAAACCGTCCCCGTACCCTAACACTAACCCTAGCCCGAACCCTAACCCTAACCCTTCCCCGAAGACAGACCCTCACCCGTCCCCTAATCCTAACCCGTACGCTAACACTAACCCGCGCTCTCACATGCACGCTCCCCCTAAAACGTTGCCGTCCCCTCATCTGGACCCTAAACCGTCCCCGTACCCTAACCCTAGCCCGAACACTAACCCTAACCCTTCCCCGAAGCCTGACCCTCGCCCGTCCCCTAATCCTAACCCGTACGCTAACACTAACCCGCGCCCTCACACCCACGCTCCCCCTAAAGCGTCGCCGTACCCTCACCTGAACCCTAAACCGTCCCCGTCCCCGAACCCTAAGCCTAGCCCGAACCCTAACCCTAACCCTTCCCCGAAGCCTGACCCTCACCCGTCCCCTAATCCTAACCCGTACGCTAACACTAACCCGCGCCCTCACACCCACGCTCCCCCTAAAGCGTCGCCGTACCCTCACCTGAACCCTAAACCGTCCCCGTCCCCTAACCCTAACCCTAGCCCGAACCCTAACCCTAACCCCTCACCGAAGCCTGACCCTCACCCATCCCCTAATCCTAACCCGTACGCTAACACTAACCCACGCCCTCACACGCACGCTCCCCCTAAAGTGTTGCCGTACCCTCACCTGGATCCTAAACCGTCCCCGTCGCCTAACCCTAACCCTAGCCCGAACCCTAACCCTAACCCTTCCCCGAAGCCTGACCCTCACCCGTCCCCTAATCCTAACCCGTACGCTAACACTAACCCGCGCCCTCACACGCACGCTCCCCCTAAAGCGTTGCCGTACCCTCACCTGGACCCTAAACCGTCCCCGTCCCCTAACCCTAACCCTAGCCCGAACCCTAACCCTAACCCTTCCCCGAAGCCTGACCCTCACCCGTCCCCTAATCCTAACCCGTATGCTAACACTAACCCGCGCCCTCACACGCACGCTCCCCCTAAAGCGTTGCCGTACCCTCACCTGGACCCTAAACCGTCCCCATCCCCTAACCCTAACCCTAGCCCGAACCCTAACCCTAACACTTCCCTGAAGCTTGACCCTCACTCGTCCCCTAATCCTAACCCGTACGCTAACACTAACCCACGCCCTCACACGCACGCTCCCCCTAAAGCGTTGCAGTACCCTCACCTGGACCCTAAACCGTCCCCGTCCCCTAACCCTAACCCTAGCCCGAACCCTAACCCTAACCCTTCCCCGAAGCCTGACCCTCACCCGTCCCCTAATCCTAACCCGTACGCTAACACAAACCCGCGCCCTCACACGCACGCTCCCCCTAAAGCATTGCCGTACCCTCACCTGGACCCTAAACCGTCCCCGTCCCCTAACCCTAACCCTAGCCCGAACCCTAACCCTAACCCTTCCCCGAAGCCTGACCCTCACCCGTCCCCTAATCCTAACCCGTACGCTAACACTAACCCGCGCCCTCACACGCACGCTCCCCCTAAAACGTTGCCGTCCCCTCAACTGGACCCTAAACCGTCCTCGTCCCCTAACTCTAAACCTAGCCCGAACCCTAACCCTAACCCTTCCCCGAAGCCTGACCCTCACCCGTCTCCTAATCCTAACCCGTACGCTAACACGACCCCGCGCACTCACACGCACGCTCCCCCTAAAGTGTTGCCGTACCCTCACCTGGACCCTAAACCGTCCCCGTCCCCGAACCCTAACCCTAGCCCGAAGCCTAACCCTAACACTTCCCCGAAGCCTGACCCTCACCCGTCCCCTAATCCTAAACCGTACGCTAACACTAACCCGCGCCCTCACACGCACGCTCCCCCTAAAGCGTTGCCATACCCTCACCTGGACCCTAAACCGTCCCCGTCCCCTAACCCTAACCCTAGCCCGAACCCTAACCCTAACACTTCCCCGAAGCCTGACCCTCACCCGTCCCCTAATCCTAACCCGTACGCTAACACTAACCCGCGCCCTCACACGCACGCTCCCCCTAATGCGTTGCCGTACCCTCACCTGGACCCTAAAGCGTCCCCATCCCCTAACCCTTACCCTAGCCCGAACCCTAACCCTAACCCTTCCCCGAAGCCTGACCCTCACCCGTCCCCTAATCCTAACCCGTACGCTAACACTAACCCGCGCCCTCACACGCACGCTCCCCCTAAAGCATTGCCATACCCTCACCTGGAACCTATACCGTCCCCTAACCCTAACCCTAACCCTAGCCCGAACCCTAACCCTAACCCTTCCCCGAAGCCTGACCCTCACCCGTCCCCTAATCCTAACCCGTACGCTAACACTAACCCGCGCCCTGACACGCACGCTCCCCCTAAAGCGTTGCCGTACCCCCACCTGGACCCTAAACCGTCCCCGTCCCCTAACCCTAACCCTAGCCCGAACCCTAACCCTAACCCTTCCCCGAAGCCTGACCCTCACCCGTCCCCTAATCCTAACCCGTACGCTAACACAAACCCGCGCCCTCACACGCACGCTCCCCCTAAAGCATTGCCGTACCCTCACCTGGACCCTAAACCGTCCCCGTCCCCTAACCCTAACCCTAGCCCGAACCGTAACCCTAACCCTTCCCCGAAGCCTGACCCTCACCCGTCCCCTAATCCTAACCCGTACGCTAACACTAACCCGCGCCCTCACACGCACGCTCCCCCTAAAACGTTTCCGTCCCCTCAACTGGACCCTAAACCGTCCTCGTCCCCTAACTCTAACCCTAGCCCGAACCCTAACCCTAACCCTTCCCCGAAGCCTGACCCTCACCCGTCTCCTAATCCTAACCCGTACGCTAACACGACCCCGCGCACTCACACGCACGCTCCCCCTAAAGTGTTGCCGTACCCTCACCTGGACCCTAAACCGTCCCCGTCCCCGAACCCTAACCCTAGCCCGAAGCCTAACCCTAACACTTCCCCGAAGCCTGACCCTCACCCGTCCCCTAATCCTAAACCGTACGCTAACACTAACCCGTGCCCTCACACGCACGCTCCCCCTAAAGCGTTGCCGTACCCTCACCTGGACCCTAAACCGTCCCCGTCCCCTAACCCTAACCCTAGCCCGAACCCTAACCCTAACCCTTCCCCGAAGCCTGACCCTCACACGTCCCCTAATCCTAACCCGTACGCTAACACTAACCCGCGCCCTCACACGCACGCTCCCCCTAAAGCGTTGCCGTACCCTCACCTGGACCCTAAAGCGTCCCCATCCCCTAACCCTAACCCTAGCCGAACCCTAACCCTAACCCTTCCCCGAAGCCTGACCCTCACCCGTCCCCTATTCCTAACCCGTACGCTAACACTAACCTGCGCCCTCACACGCACGCTCCCCCTAAAGCGTTGCCGTACCCTCCCCTGGACCCTAAACCGTCCCCATCCCCTAACTCTAACCCTAGCCCGAACCCTAACCCTAACCCTTCCCCGAAGCCTGACCCTGACCCGTCCCCTAATCCTAACCCGTACGCTAACACTAACCCGTGCCCTCACACGCACGCTCCCCCTAAAGCGTTGCCGTACCCTCACCTGGACCCTAAACAGTCCCCGTCCCCTAACCGTAACCCTAGCCCGAACCCTATCCCTAACACTTCCCCGAAGCCTGACCCTCACCCGTCCCCTAATCCTAACCCGTACGCTAACATTAACCCGCGCCCTCACACGCACGCTCCCCCTAAAGCATTGCCATACCCTCACCTGGAACCTAAACCGTCCCCGTCCCCTAACCCTAACCCTAGCCCGAACCCTAACCCTAACCCTTCCCCGAAGCCTGACCCTCACCCGTCCCCTAATCCTAACCCGTACGCTAACACTAACCCGCGCCCTCACACGCACGCTCCCCCTAAAGCGTTGCCGTACCCCCACCTGGACCCTAAACCGTCCCCGTCCCCTAACCCTAACCCTAGCCCGAACCCTAACCCTAACCCTTCCCCGAAGCATGACCCTCACCCGTCCCCTTATCCTAACCCATACGCTAACACTAACCCGCGCCCTCACACGCACGCTCCCCCTAAAGCGTTGCCGTACCCTCACCTGGACCCTAAACCGTCCCCGTCCCCTAACCCTAACCCTAACCCTAGACCGAACCCTAACCCTAACCCTTCCCCGAAGCCTGACCCTCACCCGTACCCTAATCCTAACCCGTACGCTAACACTAACCCGCGCCCTCACACGCACGCTCCCCCTAAAGCGTTGTCGTACCCTCACCTGGACCCTAAACCGTCCCCGTCCCCGAACCCTAACCCTAGCCCGAACCCTAACCCTAACCCTTCCCCGAAGCCTGACCCTCACCCGTCCCCTAATCCTAACCCGTACGCTAACACTAACCCGCGCCCTCACATGCACGCTCCCCCTAAAGCGTTGCCGTACCCTCACCTGGACCCTAAACCGTCCCCGTCCCCTAACCCTAACCCTAGCCCGAACCCTAACCCTAACCCTTACCCGAAGCCTGACCCTCACCCGTCCCCTAATCCTAACCCGTATGCTAACACTAAGCCACGCCCTCACACGCACGCTCCCCCTAAAGCGTTGTCGTACCCTCACCTGGACCCTAAACCGTCCCCGTCCCCTAACCCTAACCCTAGCCCGAACCGTAACCCTAACCCTTCCCCGAAGCCTGACCCTCACCCGTCCCCTAATCCTAACCCGTACGCTAACACTAACCCGCGCCCTCACACGCACGCTCACCCTAAAGCGTTGCCGTACCCTCACCTGGACCCTAAACCGTCCCCGTCCCCTAACCCTAACCCTAGCCCGAACCGTAACCCTAACCCTTCCCCGAAGCCTGACCCTCACCCGTCCCCTAATCCTAACCCGTACGCTAACACTAACCCGCGCCCTCACACGCACGCTCACCCTAAAGCGTTGCCGTACACACACCTGGACCCTAAACCGTCCCCGTCCCCTAACCCTAACCCTAGCCCGAACCCTAAACCTAAACCTTCCCCGAAGCCTGACCCTCACCCGTCCCCTAATCCTAACCCGTACGCTATCACTAACCCGCGCCCTCACACGCACGCTCCCCCTAAAGCGTTGCCGTACCCTCACCTGGACCCTAAACCGTCCCCGTCCCCTAACCCTAACCCTAGCCCGAACCCTAAAACTAACCCTTCCACGAAGCCTGACCCTCACACGTCCCCTAATCCTAACCCGTACGCTAACACTAACCCGCACCCTCACACGCACGCTCCCACTAAAGCGTTGCCGTACCCCCACCTGGACCCTAAACCGTCGCCGTCCCCTAACCCTAACCCTAGCCCGAACCCTAACCCTAACCCTTCCCCGAAGCCTGACCCTCACCCGTCCCCTAATCCTAACCCGTACGCTAACACTAACCCGCGCCCTCACACGCACGCTCCCCCTAAAGCGTTGCCGTACCCTCACCTGGACCCTAAACCGTCCCCATCCCCTAACCCTAACCCTAGCCCGAACCCTAACCCTAACCCTTCCCCGAAGCCTGACCCTCACCCGTCCCATAATCCTAACCCGTACGCTAACACTACCCCGCGCCCTCACACGCACGCTCCCCCTAAAGCATTGCCGTACCCTCACCTGGACCCTAAACCGTCCCCGTCCCCTAACCCTAACCCTAGCCCGAACCCTAACCCTAACACTTCCCCGAAGCCTGACCCTCACCCGTCCCCTAATCCTAACCCGTACGCTAACACTAACCCGCGCCCTCACACACACGCTCCCCCTAAAGCGTTGCCGTACACTCACCTGGACCCTAAACCGTCCCCGGTCCTAACCCTAACCCTAGCCCGAACCCTAACCCTAACACTTCCCCGAAGCCTGACCCTCACCCGTCCCCTAATCCTAACCCGTACGCTAACACTAACCCGCACCCTCACACGCACGCTCCCCCTAAAGCGTTGCCGTACCCTCAGCTGGACCCTAAACCGTCCCCGTCCCCTAACCCTAACCCTAGCCCGAACCCTAACCCTAACCCTTCCCCGAAGCCTGACCCTCACCCGTCCCCTAATCCTAACCCGTACGCTAACACTAACCCGCGCCCTCACACGCACGCTCCCCCTAAAGCGTTGCCGTACCCTCACCTGGACCCTAAACCGTCCCCATCCCCTAACCCTAACCCTAGCCCGTACCCTAACCCTAACCCTTCCCCGAAGCCTGACCCTCACCCGTCCCCTAATCCTAAACCATACGCTAACACTAACCCGCGCCCTCACAAGGACGCTCCCCCTAAAGCGTTGCCGTACCCTCACCTGGACCCTAAACCGTCCCCGTCCCCTAACCCTAACCCTAGCCCGAACCCTAACCGTAACCCTTCCCCGAAGCCTGACCCTCACACGTCCCCTAATCCTCACCAACGCTAACACTAACCCGCGCCCTCACACGCTCGCTCCGCTTAAAGCGTTGCCGTACCCTCACCTGGACCCTAAACCGTCCCCGTCCCCTAACCCTAACCCTAGCCCGAACCCTAACCCTAACCCTTCCCCGAAGCCTGACCCTCACCCGTCCCCTAATCCTAACCCGTACGCTAACACTAACCCGCGCCCTCACACGCACGCTTCCCCTAAAGCGTTGCCGTACCCTCACCTGGACCCTAAACCGTCCCCGTCCCCTAACCCTAACCCTAGCCCGAACCCTAACCCTAACCCTTCCCCGAAGCCTGACCCTCACCCGTCCCCTAATCCTAATCCGTACGCTAACACTACCCCGCGCCTCACACGCACGCTTCCCCTAAAGCGTTGCCGTACCCTCACCTGGACCCTAAACCGTCCCCGTCCCCTAACCCTAACCCTAACACTTCCCCGAAGCCTGACCCTCACCCGTCCCCTAATCCTAACCCGTACGCTAACACTAACCCACGCCCTCACACGCACGCTCCCCCTAAAACGTTGCCGTACCCTCACCTGGACCCTAAACCGTCCCCGTCCCCTAACCCTAACCCTAGCCCGAACCGTAACCCTAACCCTTCCCCGAAGCCTGACCCTCACCCGTCCCCTAATCCTAACCCGTACGCTAACACTAACCCTCGCCCTCACACGCACGCTCCCCCTAAAGCGTTGCCGTACCCTCACCTGGACCCTAAACCGTCCCCGTCCCCTAACCATAACCCTAGCCCGAACCCTAACCCTAACCCTTCCCCGAAGCCTGACCCTCAACCGTCCCCTACTCCTAACCCGTACGCTAACACTAACCCACGCCCTCACACACACGCTCCCCCTAAAGCTTTGCCGTACCCTCACCTGGAGTCTAAACCGTCCCTGTCCCGTAACCCTAACCCTAGCCCGACCCCTAACCCTAACCCTTCCCCGAAACCTGACCCTCACCCGTCCCGTAATCCTAACCCGTACGCTAACACTAACCTGCGCCCTCACACGCACGCTCCCCCTAAAGCGTTGCCGTACCCTCACCTGGACCCTAAACCGTCCCCGTCCCCTAACCCTACCCCTAGCCCGAACCCTAACCCTAAACCTTCCCCGAAGCCTGACCCTCGCCCGTCCCCTAATCCTAACCCGTACGCTAACACTAACCCGCGCCCTCACACGCACGCTCCCCCTAAAGTGTTGCCGTACCCTCACCTGGACCCTAAACCGTCCCCGTCCCCTAAGCCTAACCCTAGCCCGAACCCTAACCCTAACCCTTCCCCGAAGCCTGACCCTCACCCGTCCCTTAATCCTAATCCGTACACTAACACTAACCCGCGCCCTCACACGCACGCTCCCCCTAAAGCGTTGCCGTACCCTCACCTGGACACTAAACCGTCCCCGTTCCCTAATCCTAACCCTAGCCTGAACCCTAACACTAACACTTCTCCGAAGCCTGACCTGCACCCGTCCCCTAATCCTAATCCGTAACTAACACTAACCCGCGCTCTCACACGCACTCTCCCGCTAAAGCGTTGCCGTACCCTCACCTGGACCCTAAACTGTCCCCGTCCCCTTACCCTAACCCTAGCCCGAACCCGAACCCTAACACTTCCCCGAAGCCTGACCCTCACCCGTCCCCTAATCCTAACCCGTACGCTAACACTAACCCTCGCCCTCACACGCATGCTCCCCCTAAAGCGTTGCCGTACCCTCACCTGGACCCTAAACCGTCCCCGGCCCCTAACCCTAACCCTAGCCCGAACCCTAACCCTAACCCTTCCCCGAAGCCTGACCCTCAACCGTCCCCTACTCCTAACCTATACGCTAACACTAACCCACGCCCTCACACACACGCTCCCCCGAAAGCTTTGCCGTACCCTCACCTGGACTCTAAACCGTCCCTGTCCCGTAACCCTAACACTAGCCCGACCCCTAACCCTAACCCTTCCCCGAAGCCTGACCCTCACCCGTCCCCTAATCCTAACCCGTACGCTAACACTAACCCGCGCCCTCACACGCACGCTCCCCCTAAAGCGTTGCCGTACCCTCACCTGGACCCTAAACCGTCCCCGTCCCCTAACCCTACCCCTAGCCCGAACCCTAACCCTAACCCTTCCCCGAAGCCTGACCCTCGCCCGTACCCTAATCCTAACCCGTACGCTAACACTAACCCGCGCCCTCACACGCACGCTCCCCCTAAAGCGTTGCCGTACCCTCACCTGGACCCTAAACCGTCCCCGTCCCCTAAGCCTAACCCTAGCCCGAACCCTAACCCTAACCCTTCCCCGAAGCCTGACCCTCACCCGTCCCCTAATCCTAACCCGAACGCTAACACTAACCCGCGCCCTCACATGCACGCTCCCCCTAAAGCGTTGCCGTACCCTCACCTGGACCCTAAACCGTCCCCGTCCCCTAACCCTAACCCTAGCCCGAACCCTAACACTAACGCTTCCCCGAAGCCTGACCCTCACCCGTCCCCTAATCCTATCCCGTACGCTAACACTAACCCACGCCCTCACACGCACACTCCCCCTAAAGCGTTGCCGTACCCTCACCTGGACCCGAAACCGTCCCCGTCCCCTAACCCTAACCCTAGGCCGAACCCTAACCCTAACCCTTCCCCGAAGCCTGACCCTCACCCGTCCCCTAATCCTAACCCGTACGCAAACACTAACCCGCGCCCTCACACGCACGCTCCCCCTAAAGCGTTGCCGTACCCTCACCTGGACCCTAAACCGTCCCCATCCCCTAACCCTAACCCTAGCCCGAACCCTAACCCTAACCCTTCCCCGAAGCCTGACCCTCACCCGTCCCATAATCCTAACCCGTACGCTAACACTACCCCGCGCCCTCACACGCACGCTCCCCCTAAAGCATTGCCGTACCCTCACCTGGACCCTAAACCATCCCCGTCCCCTAACCCTAACCCTAGCCCGAACCCTAACCCTAACCCTTCCCCGAAGCCTGACCCTCACCCGTCCCCTAATCCTAACCCGTACGCTAACACTAACCCGCGCCCTCACACACACGCTCCCCCTAAAGCGTTGCCGTACCCTCACCTGGACCCTAAACCGTCCCCGGTCCTAACCCTAACCCTAGCCCGAACCCTAACCCTAACCCTTCCCCGAAGCCTGACCCTCACCCGTCCCCTAATCCTAACCCGTACGCTAACACTAACCCGCACCCTCACACGCACGCTCCCCCTAAAGCGTTGCCGTACCCTCAGCTGGACCCTAAACCGTCCCCGTCCCCTAACCCTAACCCTAGCCCGAACCCTAACCCTAACCCTTCCCCGAAGCCTGACCCTCACCCGTCCCCTAATCCTAACCCGTACGCTAACACTAACCCGCGCCCTCACACGCACGCTCCCCCTAAAGCGTTGCCGTACCCTCACCTGGACCCTAAACCGTCCCCATCCCCTAACCCTAACCCTAGCCCGTACCCTAACCCTAACCCTTCCCTGAAGCCTGACCCTCACCCGTCCCCTAATCCTAAACCATACGCTAACACTAACCCGCGCCCTCACAAGGACGCTCCCCCTAAAGCGTTGCCGTACCCTCACCTGGACCCTAAACCGTCCCCGTCCCCTAACCCTAACCCTAGCCCGAACCCTAACCGTAACCCTTCCCCGAAGCCTGACCCTCACACGTCCCCTAATCCTCACCAACGCTAACACTAACCCGCGCCCTCACACGCTCGCTCCGCTTAAAGCGTTGCCGTACCCTCACCTGGACCCTAAACCGTCCCCGTCCCCTAACCCTAACCCTAGCCCGAACCCTAACCCTAACCCTTCCCCGAAGCCTGACCCTCACCCGTCCCCTAATCCTAACCCGTACGCTAACACTAACCCGCGCCCTCACACGCACGCTTCCCCTAAAGCGTTGCCGTACCCTCACCTGGACCCTAAACCGTCCCCGTCCCCTAACCCTAACCCTAGCCCGAACCCTAACCCTAACCCTTCCCCGAAGCCTGACCCTCACCCGTCCCCTAATCCTAATCCGTACGCTAACACTACCCCGCGCCTCACACGCACGCTTCCCCTAAAGCGTTGCCGTACCCTCACCTGGACCCTAAACCGTCCCCGTCCCCTAACCCTAACCCTAACACTTCCCCGAAGCCTGACCCTCACCCGTCCCCTAATCCTAACCCGTACGCTAACACTAACCCACGCCCTCACACGCACGCTCCCCCTAAAACGTTGCCGTACCCTCACCTGGACCCTAAACCGTCCCCGTCGCCTAACCCTAACCCTAGCCCGAACCGTAACCCTAACCCTTCCCCGAAGCCTGACCCTCACCCGTCCCCTAATCCTAACCCGTACGCTAACACTAACCCTCGCCCTCACACGCACGCTCCCCCTAAAGCGTTGCCGTACCCTCACCTGGACCCTAAACCGTCCCCGTCCCCTAACCATAACCCTAGCCCGAACCCTAACCCTAACCCTTCCCCGAAGCCTGACCCTCAACCGTCCCCTACTCCTAACCCGTACGCTAACACTAACCCACGCCCTCACACACACGCTCCCCCTAAAGCTTTGCCGTACCCTCACCTGGACTCTAAACCGTCCCTGTCCCGTAACCCTAACCCTAGCCCGACCCCTAACCCTAACCCTTCCCCGAAACCTGACCCTCACCCGTCCCGTAATCCTAACCCGTACGCTAACACTAACCTGCGCCCTCACACGCACGCTCCCCCTAAAGCGTTGCCGTACCCTCACCTGGACCCTAAACCGTCCCCGTCCCCTAACCCTACCCCTAGCCCGAACCCTAACCCTAAACCTTCCCCGAAGCCTGACCCTCGCCCGTCCCCTAATCCTAACCCGTACGCTAACACTAACCCGCGCCCTCACACGCACGCTCCCCCTAAAGGGTTGCCGTACCCTCACCTGGACCCTAAACCGTCCCCGTCCCCTAAGCCTAACCCTAGCCCGAACCCTAACCCTAACCCTTCCCCGAAGCCTGACCCTCACCCGTCCCTTAATCCTAACCCGTACACTAACACTAACCCGCGCCCTCACACGCACGCTCCCCCTAAATCGTTGCCGTACCCTCACCTGGACACTAAACCGTCCCCGTTCCCTAATCCTAACCCTAGCCTGAACCCTAACACTAACACTTCTCCGAAGCCTGACCTGCACCCGTCCCCTAATCCTAATCCGTAACTAACACTAACCCGCGCTCTCACACGCACTCTCCCGCTAAAGCGTTGCCGTACCCTCACCTGGACCCTAAACTGTCCCCGTCCCCTTACCCTAACCCTAGCCCGAACCCGAACCCTAACACTTCCCCGAAGCCTGACCCTCACCCGTCCCCTAATCCTAACCCGTACGCTAACACTAACCCTCGCCCTCACACGCACGCTCCCCCTAAAGCGTTGCCGTACCCTCACCTGGACCCTAAACCGTCCCCGGCCCCTAACCCTAACCCTAGCCCGAACCCTAAACCTAACCCTTCCCCGAAGCCTGACCCTCAACCGTCCCCTACTCCTAACCTATACGCTAACACTAACCCACGCCCTCACACACACGCTCCCCCGAAAGCTTTGCCGTACCCTCACCTGGACTCTAAACCGTCCCTGTCCCGTAACCCTAACACTAGCCCGACCCCTAACCCTAACCCTTCCCCGAAGCCTGACCCTCACCCGTCCCCTAATCCTAACCCGTACGCTAACACTAACCCGCGCCCTCACACGCACGCTCCCCCTAAAGCGTTGCCGTACCCTCACCTGGACCCTAAACCGTCCCCGTCCCCTAACCCTACCCCTAGCCCGAACCCTAACCCTAACCCTTCCCCGAAGCCTGACCCTCGCCCGTACCCTAATCCTAACCCGTACGCTAACACTAACCCGCGCCCTCACACGCACGCTCCCCCTAAAGCGTTGCCGTACCCTCACCTGGACCCTAAACCGTCCCCGTCCCCTAAGCCTAACCCTAGCCCGAACCCTAACCCTAACCCTTTCCCGAAGCCTGACCCTCACCCGTCCCCTAATCCTAACCCGAACGCTAACACTAACCCGCGCCCTCACATGCACGCTCCCCCTAAAGCGTTGCCGTACCCTCACCTGGACCCTAAACCGTCCCCGTCCCCTAACCCTAACCCTAGCCCGAACCCTAACACTAACGCTTCCCCGAAGCCTGACCCTCACCCGTCCCCTAATCCTATCCCGTACGCTAACACTAACCCACGCCCTCACACGCACGCTCCCCCTAAAGCGTTGCCGTACCCTCACCTGGACCCTAAACCGTCCCCATCCCCTAACCCTAACCCTAGCCCGAACCCTAACCCTAACACTTCCCTGAAGCCTGACCCTCACCCGTCCCCTAATCCTAACCCGTACGCTAACACTAACCCACGCCCTCACACGCACGCTCCCCCTAAAGCGTTGCAGTACCCTCACCTGGACCCTAAACCGTCCCCGTCCCCTAACCCTAACCCTAGCCCGAACCCTAACCCTAACCCTTCCCCGAAGCCTGACCCTCACCCGTCCCCTAATCCTAACCCGTACGCTAACACTAACCCACGCCCTCACACGCACGCTCCCCCTAAAACGTTGCCGTCCCCTCAACTGGACCCTAAACCGTCCTCGTCCCCTAACTCTAAACCTAGCCCGAACCCTAACCCTAACCCTTCCCCGAAGCCTGACCCTCACCCGTCTCCTAATCCTAACCCGTACGCTAACACGACCCCGCGCACTCACACGCACGCTCCCCCTAAAGTGTTGCCGTACCCTCACCTGGACCCTAAACCGTCCCCGTCCCCGAACCCTAACCCTAGCCCGAAGCCTAACCCTAACACTTCCCCGAAACCTGACCCTCACCCGTCCCCTAATCCTAAACCGTACGCTAACACTAACCCGCGCCCTCACACGCACGCTCCCCCTAAAGCGTTGCCGTACCCTCACCTGGACCCTAAACCGTCCCCGTCCCCTAACCCTAACCCTAGCCCGAACCCTAACCCTAACACTTCCCCGAAGCCTGACCCTCACCCGTCCCCTAATCCTAACCCGTACGCTAACACTAACCCGCGCCCTCACACGCACGCTCCCCCTAATGCGTTGCCGTACCCTCACCTGGACCCTAAAGCGTCCCCATCCCCTAACCCTAACCCTAGCCCGAACCCTAACCCTAACCCTTCCCCGAAGCCTGACCCTCACCCGTCCCCTAATCCTAACCCGTACGCTAACACTAACCCGCGCCCTCACACGCACGCTCCCCCTAAAGCATTGCCATACCCTCACCTGGAACCTATACCGTCCCCGTCCCCTAACCCTAACCCTAGCCCGAACCCTAACCCTAACACTTCCCCGAAGCCTGACCCTCACCCGTCCCCTAATCCTAACCCGTACGCTAACACTAACCCGCGCCCTGACACGCACGCTCCCCCTAAAGCGTTGCCGTACCCCCACCTGGACCCTAAACCGTCCCCGTCCCCTAACCCTAACCCTAGCCCGAACCCTAACCCTAACCCTTCCCCGAAGCCTGACCCTCACCCGTCCCCTAATCCTAACCCGTACGCTAACACAAACCCGCGCCCTCACACGCACGCTCCCCCTAAAGCATTGCCGTACCCTCACCTGGACCCTAAACTGTCCCCGTCCCCTAACCCTAACCCTAGCCCGAACCCTAACCCTAACCCTTCCCCGAAGCCTGACCCTCACCCGTCCCCTAATCCTAACCCGTATGCTAACACTAACCCGCGCCCTCACACGCACGCTCCCCCTAAAACGTTGCCGTCCCCTCAACTGGACCCTAAACCGTCCTCGTCCCCTAACTCTAACCCTAGCCCGAACCCTAACCCTAACCCTTCCCCGAAGCCTGACCCTCACCCGTCTCCTAATCCTAACCCGTACGCTAACACGACCCCGCGCACTCACACGCACGCTCCCCCTAAAGTGTTGCCGTACCCTCACCTGGACCCTAAACCGTCCCCGTCCCCGAACCCTAACCCTAGCCCGAAGCCTAACCCTAACACTTCCCCGAAGCCTGACCCTCACCCGTCCCCTAATCCTAAACCGTACGCTAACACTAACCCGCGCCCTCACAAGGACGCTCCCCCTAAAGCGTTGCCGTACCCTCACCTGGACCCTAAACCGTCCCCGTCCCCTAACCCTAACCCTAGTCCGAACCCTAACCGTAACCCTTCCCCGAAGCCTGACCCTCACACGTCCCCTAATCCTCACCAACGCTAACACTAACCCGCGCCCTCACACGCTCGCTCCGCTTAAAGCGTTGCCGTACCCTCACCTGGACCCTAAACCGTCCCCGTCCCCTAACCCTAACCCTAGCCCGAACCCTAACCCTAACCCTTCCCCGAAGCCTGACCCTCACCCGTCCCCTAATCCTAACCCGTACGCTAACACTCACCCCCGCCCTCACACGCACGCTCCCCCTTAAGCGTTGCCGTACCCTCACCTGGACCCTAAACCGTCCCCGTCCCCTAAACCTAACCCTAGCCCGAACCCTAACCCTAACCCTTCCCCGAAGCTTGACCCTCACCCGTCCGCTAATCCTAACCCGTACTCAACACTAACCCACGCCCTCACACGCACGCTCCCCCTAAAGTGTTGCCGTACCCTCACCTGGACCCTAAACCGTCCCTGTCCCCTAACCCTAACCCTAGCCCGAACCCTAACCCTAACCCTTCCCCGAAGCCTGACCCTCACCCGTCCCCTAATCCTAACACGTACGCTAACACTAACCCACACCCTCAAACGCACGCTCCCCCTAAAGCGTTGCCGTACCCTCACCTGGACCCTAAACCGTCCCCGTCCCCTAACCCTAACGCTAGCCCGAACCCTATCCCTAACACTTCACCGAAGCCTGACCCTATCCCATCCCCAAATCTTAACCCGAACGCTAACACTAACCCGCGACCTCACACGCACGCTCCCCCTAAAGCGTTGCCGTACCCTCACCTGGACCCTAAACCGTGCCCGTCCCGTAACCCTAACCCTAGCCCGAACCCTAACCCTAACCCTTCCCCGAAGCCTGACCCTCACCCGTCCCCTAATCCTAACCTGTACGCTAACACTAACCCACGCCCTCACACGCACGCTCCCCCTAAAGCGTTGCCGTACCCTCACCTGGACCCTAAACCGTCCCCGTCCCCTAACCCTAACCCTAGCCCGAACCCTATCCCTAACCCTTCCCCGAAGCCTGACCCTCACCCGTCCCCTAATCCTAACCCGTACGCTAACACTAACCCGCGCCCTCACACGCACGCTCCACCTAAAGCGTTGCCGTACCCTCACCTGGACCCTAAACCGTCCCCGTCCCCTAACCCTAACCCAAGCCCGAACCCTAAACCTAACCCTTCCCCGAAGCCTGACCCTCACCCGTCCGCTAATCCTAACCCGTACTCTAACACTAACCCACACCCTCACACGCACGCTCCCCCTAAAGTGTTGCCGTACCCTCACCTGGACCCTAAACCGTCCCCGTCCCCTAACCCTAACCCTAGCCCGAACCCTAACCCTAACCCTTCCCCGAAGCCTGACCCTCACCCGTCCCCTAATCCTAACCCGTACGCTAACACTAACCCGCGACCTCACACACACGCTCCCCCTAAAACGTTGCCGTCCCCTCAACTGGACCCTAAACCGTCCTCGTCCCCTAACTCTAACCCTAGCCCGAACCCTAACCCTAACCCTTCCCCGAAGCCTGACCCTCACCCGTCTCCTAATCCTAACCCGTACGCTAACACGACCCCGCGCACTCACACGCACGCTCCCCCTAAAGCGTTGCCGTACCCTCACCTGGACCCTAAACCGTTCCCGTCCCCTAACCCTAACCCTAGCCCGAACCATAACCCTAACACTTCCCCGAAGCCTGACCCTCACCCGTCCTCTAATCCTAACCCGTACGCTAACACTAACCCGCGCCCTCACACGCACGCTCCCCCTAAAGCGTTGCCGTTCCCTCACCTGGACCCTAAAGCGTCCCCATCCCCTAACCCTAACCCTAGCCCGAACCCTAACCCTAAACCTTCCCCGAAGCCTGACCCTCACCCGTCCCCTAATCCTAACCCGTACGCTAACACTAACCCGCGCCCTCACACGCACGCTCCCCCTAAAGCGTTGCCGTACCCTCACCTGGACCCTAAACCGTCCCCATCCCCTAACTCTAACCCTAGCCCGAACCCTAACCCTAACCCTTCCCCGAAGCCTGACCCTGACCCGTCCCCTAATCCTAACCCGTACGCTAACACTAACCCGTGCCCTCACACGCACGCTCCCCCTAAAGCGTTGCTGTACCCTCACCTGGACCCTAAACCGTCCCCGTCCCCTAACCCTAACCCTAGCCCGAACCCTATCCCTAACACTTCCCCGAAGCCTGACCCTCAGCCGTCCCCTAATCCTAACCCGTACGCTAACACTAACCCGCGCCCTCACACGCACGCTCCCCCTAAAGCATTGCCATACCCTCACCTGGAACCTAAACCGTCCCCGTCCCCTAACCCTAACCCTAGCCCGAACCCTAACCCTAACCCTTCCCCGAAGCCTGACCCTCACCCGTCCCCTAATCCTAACCCGTACGCTAACACTAACCCGCGCCCTCACACGCACGCTCCCCCTAAAGCGTTCCCGTACCCCCACCTGGACCCTAAACCGTCCCCGTCCCCTAACCCTAACCCTAGCCCGAACCCTAACCCTAACCCTTCCCCGAAGACTGACCCTCACCCGTCCCCTAATCCTAACCCGTACGCTAACACTAACCCGCGCCCTCACACGCACGCTCCCCCTAAAGCGTTGCCGTACCCTCACCTGGACCCTAAACCGTCCCCGTCCCCTAACCCTAACCCTAGCCCGAACCCTAACCCTAACCCTTCCCCGAAGCCTGACCCTCACCCGTCCCCTAATCCTAACCCGTACGCTAACACTAAACCGCGCCCTCACACGCACGCTACCCCTAAAGCGTTTACGTACCCTCACCTGGACCCTAAACCGTCCCCGTCCCCTAACCCTAACCGTAGCCCGAACCCTAACCCTAACCCTTCCCCGAAGCCTGACCCTCACCCGTCCTCTAATTCTAACCCTTACGCTAACACTAACCCGCACCCTCACACGCACGCTCCCCCTAAAGCGTTGTCGTACCCTCACCTGGACCCTAAACCGTCCCCGTCCCCTAACCCTAACCCTAGCCCGAACCCTAACCCTAACCCTTCCCCGAAGCCTGACCCTCACCCGTCCCCTAATCCTAACCCGTACGCTAACACTAACCCGCGCCCTCACACGCACTCTCCCCCTAAAGCGTTGCCGTACCCTCACCTGGACCCTAAACCGTCCCCGTCCCCTAACCCTAACCCTAGCCCGAACCCTAACCCTAACCCTTCCCCGAAGCCTGACCCACACCCATCCCCTAATCCTAACCCGTACGCTAACACTACCCCGCGCCCTCACACGCACGCTCCCCCTAAAGCGTTGCCGTATCCTCACCTGGACCCTAAACCGTCCCCGTCCCCTAACCCTAACCCTAGCCCGAACCCTAACCCTAACCCTTCCCCAAAGCATGACCCTCACCCGTCCCCTTATCCTAACCCATACGCTAACACTAACCCGCGCCCTCACACGCACGCTCCCCCTAAAGCGTTGCCGTACCCACACCTGGACCCTAAACCGTCCCCGTCCCCTAACCCTAACCCTAACCCTAGCCCGAACCCTATCCCTAACACTTCCCCGAAGCCTGACCCTCACCCGTCCCCTAATCCTAACCCGTACGCTAACACTAACCCGCGCCCTCACACGCACGCTCGCCCTAAAGCATTGCCATACCCTCACCTGGACCCTAAAGCGTCCCCGTCCCCTAACCCTAACCCTAGCCCGAACACTAACCCTAACCCTTCCCCGAAGCCTGACCCTCACCCGTCCCCTAATCCTAAACCGTACGCTAACACTACCCCGCGCCCTCACACGCACGCTCCCCCTAAAGCGTTGCCGTATCCTCACCTGGACCCTAAACCGTCCCCGTCCCCTAACCCTAACCCTAGCCCGAACCCTAATCCTAACCCTTCCCCGAAGCATGACCCTCACCCGTCCCCTAATCCTAACCCGTACGCTAACACTAACCCGCGCCCTCACACGCACGCTCCCCCTAAAGCGTTGCCGTACCCTCACCTGGACCCTAAACCGTCCCCGTCCCCTAACCCTAACCCTAACCCTAGCCCGAACCCTAACCCTAACACTTCCCCGAAGCCTGACCCTCACCCGTCCCATAATCCTAACCCGAACGCTAACACTAACCCGCGCCCTCACACGCACGCTCGCCCTAAAGCATTGCCATACCCTCACCTGGACCCTAAAGCGTCCCCGTCCCCTAACCCTAACCCTAGCCCGAACACTAACCCTAACCCTTCCCCGAAGCCTGACCCTCACCCGTCCCCTAATCCTAACCCGTACGCTAACACTTATCCGTGCCCTCACACGCACGCTCCCCCTAAAGCGTTGCCGTACCCTCACCTGGACCCTAAACCGTCCCCGTCCCCTAACCCTAACCCTAGCCCGAACCCTAAACCTAACCCTTCCCCGAAGCCTGACCCTCACCCGTCCCCTAATCCTAACCCGTACGCTAACACTAACCCGCGCCCTCACACCCACGCTCCCCCTAAATCGTCGCCGTACCCTCACCTGAACCCTAAACCGTCCCCGTCCCCGAACCCTAAGCCTAGCCCGAACCCTAACCCTAACCCTTCCCCGAAGCCTGACCCTCATCCGTCCCCTAATCCTAACCCGTACGCTAACACTAACCCGCGCCCTCACTCGCACGCTCCCCCTAAAGCGTCGCCGTACCCTCACCTGGACCCTAAACCGTCCCCATCCCCTAACCCTAACCCTAGCCCGAACCCTAACCCTAACCCTTCCCCGAAGCCTGACCCTCACCCGTCCCCTAATCCTAACACGTACGCTAACACTAACCCGCGCCCTCACAAGCACGCTCCCCCTAAAGCGTTGCCGTACCCTCAATTGGACCCTAAACCGTCCCCGTCCCCTAACCCTAACCCTAGCCCGAACCCTAACCCTAACCCTTCCCCGAAGCCTGACCCTCACCCGTCCCCTAATCCTAACCCGTACGCTAACACTAACCCGCGCCCTCACACGCACGCTCCCCCTAAAGCGTTGCCGTACCCTCACCTGGACCCTAAACCGTCCCCGTCCCCTAATCCTAACCCTAGCCCGAACACTAACCCTAACCCTTCCCCGAAGCCAGACCCTCACCCGTCCCCTAATCCTAACCCGTACGCTAACACTAACCCGCGCCCTCACACGCACGCTCCCCCTAAAGCGTTGCCGTACCCTCACCTGGACCCTAAACCGTCCCCGTCCCCTAACCCTAACCCTAGCCCGAACCCTAACCCTAACACTTCCCTGAAGCCTGACCCTCACCCGTCCCCTAATCCTAACCCGTACGCTAACACTAACCCGCGCCCTCACAAGCACGCTCCCCCTAAAGCGTTGCCGTACCCTCAACTGGACCCTAAACCGTCCCCGTTCCCTAACCCTAACCCTAGCCCGAACCCTAACCCTAACCCTTCCCCGAAGCCTGACCCTCACCCGTCCCCTAATCCTAACCCGTACGCTAACACTAACCCGCGCCCTCACACGCACGCTCCCCCGAAAGCGTTGCCGTACCCTCACCTGGACCCTAAACCGTCCCCGTCCCCTAACCCTAACCCTAGCCCGAACACTAACCCTAACCCTTCCCCGAAGCCAGACCCTCACCCGTCACCTAATCCTAACCCGTACGCTAACACTAACCCTCGCCCTCACACGCACGCTCCCCCTAAAGCGTTGCCGTACCCTCACCTGGACCCTAAACCGTCCCCGTCCCCTAACCCTAACCCTAGCCCGAACCCTAACCCTAACACTTCCCTGAAGCCTGACCCTCACCCATCCCCTAATCCTAACCCGTACGCTAACACTAACCCGCGCCCTCACACGCACGCTCCCCCTAAAGCGTTGCCGTACCCTCACCTGGACCCTAAAGCGTCCCCGTCCCCTAACCCTAACCCTAGCCCGAACCCTAACCCTAACCCTTCCCCGAAGACTGACCCTCACCCGTCCCCTAATCCTAACCCGTACGCTAACACTAACCTGCGCCCTCACACGCACGCTCCCCCTAAAGCGTTGCCGTACCCTCACCTGGACCCTAAACCGTCCCCGTCCCCTAACCCTAACCCTAGCCCGAACCCTAACCCTAACCCTTCCCCGAAGCCTGACCCTCACCCGTCCCCTAATCCTAACCCGTACGCTAACACTAACCCGCGCCCTCACACGCACGCTCCCCCTAAAGCGTTGCCGTACCCTCACCTGGACCCTAAACCGTCCCCGTACCCTAACCCTAACCCTAGCCCGAACCCTAACCCTAACCCTTCCCCGAAGCCTGACCCTCACCCGTCCCCTAATCCTAACCCGTACGCTAACACTAACCCGCGCCCTCACACGCACGCTCCCCCTAAAGCGTTGCCGTACCCTCACCTGGACCCTAAACCGTCCCCGTCCCCTAACCCTAACCCTAGCCCGAACCCTAACCCTAACCCTTCCCCGAAGCCTGACCCTCACCCGTCCCCTAATCCTAACCCGAACGCTAACACTAACCCGCGCCCTCACACGCACGCTCCCCCTAAAGTGTTGCCGTACCCTCACCTGGACCCTAAACCGTCCCCGTCCCCTAACCCTAACCCTAGCCCGAACCCTAACCCTAACCCTTCCCCGAAGCCTGACCCTCACCCGTCCCCTAATCCTAACCCGTACGCTAACACTAACCCGCGCCCTAACACGCACGCTCCCCCTAAAGCGTTGCCGTACCCTCACCTGGACCCTAAACCGTCCCCGTCCCCTAACCCTAACCCTAGCCCGAACCCTAACCCTAACCCTTCCCCGAAGCCTGACCCTCACCCGTCCCCTAATCCTAACCCGTACGCTAACACTAACCCGCGCCCTCACACGCACGCTCCCCCTAAAGCGTTGCCGTACCCTCACCTGGACCCTAAACCGTCCCCGTCCCCTAACCCTAACCCTAGCCCGAACCCTAACCCTAACCCTTCCCCGAAGCCTGACCCTCACCCGTCCCTTAATCCTAACCCGTACGCTAACACTAACCCGCGCCCTCACACGCACGCTCCCCCTAAAACGTTGCCGTACCCTCACCTGGACCCTAAACCGTCCCCGTCCCCTAACCCTAACCCTAGCCCGAACCCTAACCCTAACCCTTCCCAGAAGCCTGACCCTCACCCGTCCCCTAATCCTAACCCGTACGCTAACACTAACCCACGCCCACACACGCACGCTCCCCCTAAAACGTTGCAGTCCGCTCACCTGGACCCTAAACCGTCCCCGTCCCCTAACTCTAACCCTAGCCCGAACCCTAACCCTAACCCTTCCCCGAAGACAGACCCTCACCCGTCCCCTAATCCTAACCCGTACGCTAACACTAACCCGCGCTCTCACATGCACGCTCCCCCTAAAACGTTGCCGTCCCCTCATCTGGACCCTAAACCGTCCCCGTACCCTAACACTAACCCTAGCCCGAACCCTAACCCTAACCCTTCCCCGAAGACAGACCCTCACCCGTCCCCTAATCCTAACCCGTACGCTAACACTAACCCGCGCTCTCACATGCACGCTCCCCCTAAAACGTTGCCGTCCCCTCATCTGGACCCTAAACCGTCCCCGTACCCTAACCCTAGCCCGAACACTAACCCTAACCCTTCCCCGAAGCCTGACCCTCGCCCGTCCCCTAATCCTAACCCGTACGCTAACACTAACCCGCGCCCTCACACCCACGCTCCCCCTAAAGCGTCGCCGTACCCTCACCTGAACCCTAAACCGTCCCCGTCCCCGAACCCTAAGCCTAGCCCGAACCCTAACCCTAACCCTTCCCCGAAGCCTGACCCTCACCCGTCCCCTAATCCTAACCCGTACGCTAACACTAACCCGCGCCCTCACACCCACGCTCCCCCTAAAGCGTCGCCGTACCCTCACCTGAACCCTAAACCGTCCCCGTCCCCTAACCCTAACCCTAGCCCGAACCCTAACCCTAACCCCTCACCGAAGCCTGACCCTCACCCATCCCCTAATCCTAACCCGTACGCTAACACTAACCCACGCCCTCACACGCACGCTCCCCCTAAAGTGTTGCCGTACCCTCACCTGGATCCTAAACCGTCCCCGTCGCCTAACCCTAACCCTAGCCCGAACCCTAACCCTAACCCTTCCCCGAAGCCTGACCCTCACCCGTCCCCTAATCCTAACCCGTACGCTAACACTAACCCGCGCCCTCACACGCACGCTCCCCCTAAAGCGTTGCCGTACCCTCACCTGGACCCTAAACCGTCCCCGTCCCCTAACCCTAACCCTAGCCCGAACCCTAACCCTAACCCTTCCCCGAAGCCTGACCCTCACCCGTCCCCTAATCCTAACCCGTATGCTAACACTAACCCGCGCCCTCACACGCACGCTCCCCCTAAAGCGTTGCCGTACCCTCACCTGGACCCTAAACCGTCCCCATCCCCTAACCCTAACCCTAGCCCGAACCCTAACCCTAACACTTCCCTGAAGCTTGACCCTCACTCGTCCCCTAATCCTAACCCGTACGCTAACACTAACCCACGCCCTCACACGCACGCTCCCCCTAAAGCGTTGCAGTACCCTCACCTGGACCCTAAACCGTCCCCGTCCCCTAACCCTAACCCTAGCCCGAACCCTAACCCTAACCCTTCCCCGAAGCCTGACCCTCACCCGTCCCCTAATCCTAACCCGTACGCTAACACAAACCCGCGCCCTCACACGCACGCTCCCCCTAAAGCATTGCCGTACCCTCACCTGGACCCTAAACCGTCCCCGTCCCCTAACCCTAACCCTAGCCCGAACCCTAACCCTAACCCTTCCCCGAAGCCTGACCCTCACCCGTCCCCTAATCCTAACCCGTACGCTAACACTAACCCGCGCCCTCACACGCACGCTCCCCCTAAAACGTTGCCGTCCCCTCAACTGGACCCTAAACCGTCCTCGTCCCCTAACTCTAAACCTAGCCCGAACCCTAACCCTAACCCTTCCCCGAAGCCTGACCCTCACCCGTCTCCTAATCCTAACCCGTACGCTAACACGACCCCGCGCACTCACACGCACGCTCCCCCTAAAGTGTTGCCGTACCCTCACCTGGACCCTAAACCGTCCCCGTCCCCGAACCCTAACCCTAGCCCGAAGCCTAACCCTAACACTTCCCCGAAGCCTGACCCTCACCCGTCCCCTAATCCTAAACCGTACGCTAACACTAACCCGCGCCCTCACACGCACGCTCCCCCTAAAGCGTTGCCATACCCTCACCTGGACCCTAAACCGTCCCCGTCCCCTAACCCTAACCCTAGCCCGAACCCTAACCCTAACACTTCCCCGAAGCCTGACCCTCACCCGTCCCCTAATCCTAACCCGTACGCTAACACTAACCCGCGCCCTCACACGCACGCTCCCCCTAATGCGTTGCCGTACCCTCACCTGGACCCTAAAGCGTCCCCATCCCCTAACCCTAACCCTAGCCCGAACCCTAACCCTAACCCTTCCCCGAAGCCTGACCCTCACCCGTCCCCTAATCCTAACCCGTACGCTAACACTAACCCGCGCCCTCACACGCACGCTCCCCCTAAAGCATTGCCATACCCTCACCTGGAACCTATACCGTCCCCTAACCCTAACCCTAACCCTAGCCCGAACCCTAACCCTAACCCTTCCCCGAAGCCTGACCCTCACCCGTCCCCTAATCCTAACCCGTACGCTAACACTAACCCGCGCCCTGACACGCACGCTCCCCCTAAAGCGTTGCCGTACCCCCACCTGGACCCTAAACCGTCCCCGTCCCCTAACCCTAACCCTAGCCCGAACCCTAACCCTAACCCTTCCCCGAAGCCTGACCCTCACCCGTCCCCTAATCCTAACCCGTACGCTAACACAAACCCGCGCCCTCACACGCACGCTCCCCCTAAAGCATTGCCGTACCCTCACCTGGACCCTAAACCGTCCCCGTCCCCTAACCCTAACCCTAGCCCGAACCGTAACCCTAACCCTTCCCCGAAGCCTGACCCTCACCCGTCCCCTAATCCTAACCCGTACGCTAACACTAACCCGCGCCCTCACACGCACGCTCCCCCTAAAACGTTTCCGTCCCCTCAACTGGACCCTAAACCGTCCTCGTCCCCTAACTCTAACCCTAGCCCGAACCCTAACCCTAACCCTTCCCCGAAGCCTGACCCTCACCCGTCTCCTAATCCTAACCCGTACGCTAACACGACCCCGCGCACTCACACGCACGCTCCCCCTAAAGTGTTGCCGTACCCTCACCTGGACCCTAAACCGTCCCCGTCCCCGAACCCTAACCCTAGCCCGAAGCCTAACCCTAACACTTCCCCGAAGCCTGACCCTCACCCGTCCCCTAATCCTAAACCGTACGCTAACACTAACCCGTGCCCTCACACGCACGCTCCCCCTAAAGCGTTGCCGTACCCTCACCTGGACCCTAAACCGTCCCCGTCCCCTAACCCTAACCCTAGCCCGAACCCTAACCCTAACCCTTCCCCGAAGCCTGACCCTCACACGTCCCCTAATCCTAACCCGTACGCTAACACTAACCCGCGCCCTCACACGCACGCTCCCCCTAAAGCGTTGCCGTACCCTCACCTGGACCCTAAAGCGTCCCCATCCCCTAACCCTAACCCTAGCCGAACCCTAACCCTAACCCTTCCCCGAAGCCTGACCCTCACCCGTCCCCTATTCCTAACCCGTACGCTAACACTAACCTGCGCCCTCACACGCACGCTCCCCCTAAAGCGTTGCCGTACCCTCCCCTGGACCCTAAACCGTCCCCATCCCCTAACTCTAACCCTAGCCCGAACCCTAACCCTAACCCTTCCCCGAAGCCTGACCCTGACCCGTCCCCTAATCCTAACCCGTACGCTAACACTAACCCGTGCCCTCACACGCACGCTCCCCCTAAAGCGTTGCCGTACCCTCACCTGGACCCTAAACAGTCCCCGTCCCCTAACCGTAACCCTAGCCCGAACCCTATCCCTAACACTTCCCCGAAGCCTGACCCTCACCCGTCCCCTAATCCTAACCCGTACGCTAACATTAACCCGCGCCCTCACACGCACGCTCCCCCTAAAGCATTGCCATACCCTCACCTGGAACCTAAACCGTCCCCGTCCCCTAACCCTAACCCTAGCCCGAACCCTAACCCTAACCCTTCCCCGAAGCCTGACCCTCACCCGTCCCCTAATCCTAACCCGTACGCTAACACTAACCCGCGCCCTCACACGCACGCTCCCCCTAAAGCGTTGCCGTACCCCCACCTGGACCCTAAACCGTCCCCGTCCCCTAACCCTAACCCTAGCCCGAACCCTAACCCTAACCCTTCCCCGAAGCATGACCCTCACCCGTCCCCTTATCCTAACCCATACGCTAACACTAACCCGCGCCCTCACACGCACGCTCCCCCTAAAGCGTTGCCGTACCCTCACCTGGACCCTAAACCGTCCCCGTCCCCTAACCCTAACCCTAACCCTAGACCGAACCCTAACCCTAACCCTTCCCCGAAGCCTGACCCTCACCCGTACCCTAATCCTAACCCGTACGCTAACACTAACCCGCGCCCTCACACGCACGCTCCCCCTAAAGCGTTGTCGTACCCTCACCTGGACCCTAAACCGTCCCCGTCCCCGAACCCTAACCCTAGCCCGAACCCTAACCCTAACCCTTCCCCGAAGCCTGACCCTCACCCGTCCCCTAATCCTAACCCGTACGCTAACACTAACCCGCGCCCTCACATGCACGCTCCCCCTAAAGCGTTGCCGTACCCTCACCTGGACCCTAAACCGTCCCCGTCCCCTAACCCTAACCCTAGCCCGAACCCTAACCCTAACCCTTACCCGAAGCCTGACCCTCACCCGTCCCCTAATCCTAACCCGTATGCTAACACTAAGCCACGCCCTCACACGCACGCTCCCCCTAAAGCGTTGTCGTACCCTCACCTGGACCCTAAACCGTCCCCGTCCCCTAACCCTAACCCTAGCCCGAACCGTAACCCTAACCCTTCCCCGAAGCCTGACCCTCACCCGTCCCCTAATCCTAACCCGTACGCTAACACTAACCCGCGCCCTCACACGCACGCTCACCCTAAAGCGTTGCCGTACCCTCACCTGGACCCTAAACCGTCCCCGTCCCCTAACCCTAACCCTAGCCCGAACCGTAACCCTAACCCTTCCCCGAAGCCTGACCCTCACCCGTCCCCTAATCCTAACCCGTACGCTAACACTAACCCGCGCCCTCACACGCACGCTCACCCTAAAGCGTTGCCGTACACACACCTGGACCCTAAACCGTCCCCGTCCCCTAACCCTAACCCTAGCCCGAACCCTAAACCTAAACCTTCCCCGAAGCCTGACCCTCACCCGTCCCCTAATCCTAACCCGTACGCTATCACTAACCCGCGCCCTCACACGCACGCTCCCCCTAAAGCGTTGCCGTACCCTCACCTGGACCCTAAACCGTCCCCGTCCCCTAACCCTAACCCTAGCCCGAACCCTAAAACTAACCCTTCCACGAAGCCTGACCCTCACACGTCCCCTAATCCTAACCCGTACGCTAACACTAACCCGCACCCTCACACGCACGCTCCCACTAAAGCGTTGCCGTACCCCCACCTGGACCCTAAACCGTCGCCGTCCCCTAACCCTAACCCTAGCCCGAACCCTAACCCTAACCCTTCCCCGAAGCCTGACCCTCACCCGTCCCCTAATCCTAACCCGTACGCTAACACTAACCCGCGCCCTCACACGCACGCTCCCCCTAAAGCGTTGCCGTACCCTCACCTGGACCCTAAACCGTCCCCATCCCCTAACCCTAACCCTAGCCCGAACCCTAACCCTAACCCTTCCCCGAAGCCTGACCCTCACCCGTCCCATAATCCTAACCCGTACGCTAACACTACCCCGCGCCCTCACACGCACGCTCCCCCTAAAGCATTGCCGTACCCTCACCTGGACCCTAAACCGTCCCCGTCCCCTAACCCTAACCCTAGCCCGAACCCTAACCCTAACACTTCCCCGAAGCCTGACCCTCACCCGTCCCCTAATCCTAACCCGTACGCTAACACTAACCCGCGCCCTCACACACACGCTCCCCCTAAAGCGTTGCCGTACACTCACCTGGACCCTAAACCGTCCCCGGTCCTAACCCTAACCCTAGCCCGAACCCTAACCCTAACACTTCCCCGAAGCCTGACCCTCACCCGTCCCCTAATCCTAACCCGTACGCTAACACTAACCCGCACCCTCACACGCACGCTCCCCCTAAAGCGTTGCCGTACCCTCAGCTGGACCCTAAACCGTCCCCGTCCCCTAACCCTAACCCTAGCCCGAACCCTAACCCTAACCCTTCCCCGAAGCCTGACCCTCACCCGTCCCCTAATCCTAACCCGTACGCTAACACTAACCCGCGCCCTCACACGCACGCTCCCCCTAAAGCGTTGCCGTACCCTCACCTGGACCCTAAACCGTCCCCATCCCCTAACCCTAACCCTAGCCCGTACCCTAACCCTAACCCTTCCCCGAAGCCTGACCCTCACCCGTCCCCTAATCCTAAACCATACGCTAACACTAACCCGCGCCCTCACAAGGACGCTCCCCCTAAAGCGTTGCCGTACCCTCACCTGGACCCTAAACCGTCCCCGTCCCCTAACCCTAACCCTAGCCCGAACCCTAACCGTAACCCTTCCCCGAAGCCTGACCCTCACACGTCCCCTAATCCTCACCAACGCTAACACTAACCCGCGCCCTCACACGCTCGCTCCGCTTAAAGCGTTGCCGTACCCTCACCTGGACCCTAAACCGTCCCCGTCCCCTAACCCTAACCCTAGCCCGAACCCTAACCCTAACCCTTCCCCGAAGCCTGACCCTCACCCGTCCCCTAATCCTAACCCGTACGCTAACACTAACCCGCGCCCTCACACGCACGCTTCCCCTAAAGCGTTGCCGTACCCTCACCTGGACCCTAAACCGTCCCCGTCCCCTAACCCTAACCCTAGCCCGAACCCTAACCCTAACCCTTCCCCGAAGCCTGACCCTCACCCGTCCCCTAATCCTAATCCGTACGCTAACACTACCCCGCGCCTCACACGCACGCTTCCCCTAAAGCGTTGCCGTACCCTCACCTGGACCCTAAACCGTCCCCGTCCCCTAACCCTAACCCTAACACTTCCCCGAAGCCTGACCCTCACCCGTCCCCTAATCCTAACCCGTACGCTAACACTAACCCACGCCCTCACACGCACGCTCCCCCTAAAACGTTGCCGTACCCTCACCTGGACCCTAAACCGTCCCCGTCCCCTAACCCTAACCCTAGCCCGAACCGTAACCCTAACCCTTCCCCGAAGCCTGACCCTCACCCGTCCCCTAATCCTAACCCGTACGCTAACACTAACCCTCGCCCTCACACGCACGCTCCCCCTAAAGCGTTGCCGTACCCTCACCTGGACCCTAAACCGTCCCCGTCCCCTAACCATAACCCTAGCCCGAACCCTAACCCTAACCCTTCCCCGAAGCCTGACCCTCAACCGTCCCCTACTCCTAACCCGTACGCTAACACTAACCCACGCCCTCACACACACGCTCCCCCTAAAGCTTTGCCGTACCCTCACCTGGAGTCTAAACCGTCCCTGTCCCGTAACCCTAACCCTAGCCCGACCCCTAACCCTAACCCTTCCCCGAAACCTGACCCTCACCCGTCCCGTAATCCTAACCCGTACGCTAACACTAACCTGCGCCCTCACACGCACGCTCCCCCTAAAGCGTTGCCGTACCCTCACCTGGACCCTAAACCGTCCCCGTCCCCTAACCCTACCCCTAGCCCGAACCCTAACCCTAAACCTTCCCCGAAGCCTGACCCTCGCCCGTCCCCTAATCCTAACCCGTACGCTAACACTAACCCGCGCCCTCACACGCACGCTCCCCCTAAAGTGTTGCCGTACCCTCACCTGGACCCTAAACCGTCCCCGTCCCCTAAGCCTAACCCTAGCCCGAACCCTAACCCTAACCCTTCCCCGAAGCCTGACCCTCACCCGTCCCTTAATCCTAATCCGTACACTAACACTAACCCGCGCCCTCACACGCACGCTCCCCCTAAAGCGTTGCCGTACCCTCACCTGGACACTAAACCGTCCCCGTTCCCTAATCCTAACCCTAGCCTGAACCCTAACACTAACACTTCTCCGAAGCCTGACCTGCACCCGTCCCCTAATCCTAATCCGTAACTAACACTAACCCGCGCTCTCACACGCACTCTCCCGCTAAAGCGTTGCCGTACCCTCACCTGGACCCTAAACTGTCCCCGTCCCCTTACCCTAACCCTAGCCCGAACCCGAACCCTAACACTTCCCCGAAGCCTGACCCTCACCCGTCCCCTAATCCTAACCCGTACGCTAACACTAACCCTCGCCCTCACACGCATGCTCCCCCTAAAGCGTTGCCGTACCCTCACCTGGACCCTAAACCGTCCCCGGCCCCTAACCCTAACCCTAGCCCGAACCCTAACCCTAACCCTTCCCCGAAGCCTGACCCTCAACCGTCCCCTACTCCTAACCTATACGCTAACACTAACCCACGCCCTCACACACACGCTCCCCCGAAAGCTTTGCCGTACCCTCACCTGGACTCTAAACCGTCCCTGTCCCGTAACCCTAACACTAGCCCGACCCCTAACCCTAACCCTTCCCCGAAGCCTGACCCTCACCCGTCCCCTAATCCTAACCCGTACGCTAACACTAACCCGCGCCCTCACACGCACGCTCCCCCTAAAGCGTTGCCGTACCCTCACCTGGACCCTAAACCGTCCCCGTCCCCTAACCCTACCCCTAGCCCGAACCCTAACCCTAACCCTTCCCCGAAGCCTGACCCTCGCCCGTACCCTAATCCTAACCCGTACGCTAACACTAACCCGCGCCCTCACACGCACGCTCCCCCTAAAGCGTTGCCGTACCCTCACCTGGACCCTAAACCGTCCCCGTCCCCTAAGCCTAACCCTAGCCCGAACCCTAACCCTAACCCTTCCCCGAAGCCTGACCCTCACCCGTCCCCTAATCCTAACCCGAACGCTAACACTAACCCGCGCCCTCACATGCACGCTCCCCCTAAAGCGTTGCCGTACCCTCACCTGGACCCTAAACCGTCCCCGTCCCCTAACCCTAACCCTAGCCCGAACCCTAACACTAACGCTTCCCCGAAGCCTGACCCTCACCCGTCCCCTAATCCTATCCCGTACGCTAACACTAACCCACGCCCTCACACGCACACTCCCCCTAAAGCGTTGCCGTACCCTCACCTGGACCCGAAACCGTCCCCGTCCCCTAACCCTAACCCTAGGCCGAACCCTAACCCTAACCCTTCCCCGAAGCCTGACCCTCACCCGTCCCCTAATCCTAACCCGTACGCAAACACTAACCCGCGCCCTCACACGCACGCTCCCCCTAAAGCGTTGCCGTACCCTCACCTGGACCCTAAACCGTCCCCATCCCCTAACCCTAACCCTAGCCCGAACCCTAACCCTAACCCTTCCCCGAAGCCTGACCCTCACCCGTCCCATAATCCTAACCCGTACGCTAACACTACCCCGCGCCCTCACACGCACGCTCCCCCTAAAGCATTGCCGTACCCTCACCTGGACCCTAAACCATCCCCGTCCCCTAACCCTAACCCTAGCCCGAACCCTAACCCTAACCCTTCCCCGAAGCCTGACCCTCACCCGTCCCCTAATCCTAACCCGTACGCTAACACTAACCCGCGCCCTCACACACACGCTCCCCCTAAAGCGTTGCCGTACCCTCACCTGGACCCTAAACCGTCCCCGGTCCTAACCCTAACCCTAGCCCGAACCCTAACCCTAACCCTTCCCCGAAGCCTGACCCTCACCCGTCCCCTAATCCTAACCCGTACGCTAACACTAACCCGCACCCTCACACGCACGCTCCCCCTAAAGCGTTGCCGTACCCTCAGCTGGACCCTAAACCGTCCCCGTCCCCTAACCCTAACCCTAGCCCGAACCCTAACCCTAACCCTTCCCCGAAGCCTGACCCTCACCCGTCCCCTAATCCTAACCCGTACGCTAACACTAACCCGCGCCCTCACACGCACGCTCCCCCTAAAGCGTTGCCGTACCCTCACCTGGACCCTAAACCGTCCCCATCCCCTAACCCTAACCCTAGCCCGTACCCTAACCCTAACCCTTCCCTGAAGCCTGACCCTCACCCGTCCCCTAATCCTAAACCATACGCTAACACTAACCCGCGCCCTCACAAGGACGCTCCCCCTAAAGCGTTGCCGTACCCTCACCTGGACCCTAAACCGTCCCCGTCCCCTAACCCTAACCCTAGCCCGAACCCTAACCGTAACCCTTCCCCGAAGCCTGACCCTCACACGTCCCCTAATCCTCACCAACGCTAACACTAACCCGCGCCCTCACACGCTCGCTCCGCTTAAAGCGTTGCCGTACCCTCACCTGGACCCTAAACCGTCCCCGTCCCCTAACCCTAACCCTAGCCCGAACCCTAACCCTAACCCTTCCCCGAAGCCTGACCCTCACCCGTCCCCTAATCCTAACCCGTACGCTAACACTAACCCGCGCCCTCACACGCACGCTTCCCCTAAAGAGTTGCCGTACCCTCACCTGGACCCTAAACCGTCCCCGTCCCCTAACCCTAACCCTAGCCCGAACCCTAACCCTAACCCTTCCCCGAAGCCTGACCCTCACCCGTCCCCTAATCCTAATCCGTACGCTAACACTACCCCGCGCCTCACACGCACGCTTCCCCTAAAGCGTTGCCGTACCCTCACCTGGACCCTAAACCGTCCCCGTCCCCTAACCCTAACCCTAACACTTCCCCGAAGCCTGACCCTCACCCGTCCCCTAATCCTAACCCGTACGCTAACACTAACCCACGCCCTCACACGCACGCTCCCCCTAAAACGTTGCCGTACCCTCACCTGGACCCTAAACCGTCCCCGTCGCCTAACCCTAACCCTAGCCCGAACCGTAACCCTAACCCTTCCCCGAAGCCTGACCCTCACCCGTCCCCTAATCCTAACCCGTACGCTAACACTAACCCTCGCCCTCACACGCACGCTCCCCCTAAAGCGTTGCCGTACCCTCACCTGGACCCTAAACCGTCCCCGTCCCCTAACCATAACCCTAGCCCGAACCCTAACCCTAACCCTTCCCCGAAGCCTGACCCTCAACCGTCCCCTACTCCTAACCCGTACGCTAACACTAACCCACGCCCTCACACACACGCTCCCCCTAAAGCTTTGCCGTACCCTCACCTGGACTCTAAACCGTCCCTGTCCCGTAACCCTAACCCTAGCCCGACCCCTAACCCTAACCCTTCCCCGAAACCTGACCCTCACCCGTCCCGTAATCCTAACCCGTACGCTAACACTAACCTGCGCCCTCACACGCACGCTCCCCCTAAAGCGTTGCCGTACCCTCACCTGGACCCTAAACCGTCCCCGTCCCCTAACCCTACCCCTAGCCCGAACCCTAACCCTAAACCTTCCCCGAAGCCTGACCCTCGCCCGTCCCCTAATCCTAACCCGTACGCTAACACTAACCCGCGCCCTCACACGCACGCTCCCCCTAAAGGGTTGCCGTACCCTCACCTGGACCCTAAACCGTCCCCGTCCCCTAAGCCTAACCCTAGCCCGAACCCTAACCCTAACCCTTCCCCGAAGCCTGACCCTCACCCGTCCCTTAATCCTAACCCGTACACTAACACTAACCCGCGCCCTCACACGCACGCTCCCCCTAAATCGTTGCCGTACCCTCACCTGGACACTAAACCGTCCCCGTTCCCTAATCCTAACCCTAGCCTGAACCCTAACACTAACACTTCTCCGAAGCCTGACCTGCACCCGTCCCCTAATCCTAATCCGTAACTAACACTAACCCGCGCTCTCACACGCACTCTCCCGCTAAAGCGTTGCCGTACCCTCACCTGGACCCTAAACTGTCCCCGTCCCCTTACCCTAACCCTAGCCCGAACCCGAACCCTAACACTTCCCCGAAGCCTGACCCTCACCCGTCCCCTAATCCTAACCCGTACGCTAACACTAACCCTCGCCCTCACACGCACGCTCCCCCTAAAGCGTTGCCGTACCCTCACCTGGACCCTAAACCGTCCCCGGCCCCTAACCCTAACCCTAGCCCGAACCCTAAACCTAACCCTTCCCCGAAGCCTGACCCTCAACCGTCCCCTACTCCTAACCTATACGCTAACACTAACCCACGCCCTCACACACACGCTCCCCCGAAAGCTTTGCCGTACCCTCACCTGGACTCTAAACCGTCCCTGTCCCGTAACCCTAACACTAGCCCGACCCCTAACCCTAACCCTTCCCCGAAGCCTGACCCTCACCCGTCCCCTAATCCTAACCCGTACGCTAACACTAACCCGCGCCCTCACACGCACGCTCCCCCTAAAGCGTTGCCGTACCCTCACCTGGACCCTAAACCGTCCCCGTCCCCTAACCCTACCCCTAGCCCGAACCCTAACCCTAACCCTTCCCCGAAGCCTGACCCTCGCCCGTACCCTAATCCTAACCCGTACGCTAACACTAACCCGCGCCCTCACACGCACGCTCCCCCTAAAGCGTTGCCGTACCCTCACCTGGACCCTAAACCGTCCCCGTCCCCTAAGCCTAACCCTAGCCCGAACCCTAACCCTAACCCTTTCCCGAAGCCTGACCCTCACCCGTCCCCTAATCCTAACCCGAACGCTAACACTAACCCGCGCCCTCACATGCACGCTCCCCCTAAAGCGTTGCCGTACCCTCACCTGGACCCTAAACCGTCCCCGTCCCCTAACCCTAACCCTAGCCCGAACCCTAACACTAACGCTTCCCCGAAGCCTGACCCTCACCCGTCCCCTAATCCTATCCCGTACGCTAACACTAACCCACGCCCTCACACGCACGCTCCCCCTAAAGCGTTGCCGTACCCTCACCTGGACCCTAAACCGTCCCCATCCCCTAACCCTAACCCTAGCCCGAACCCTAACCCTAACACTTCCCTGAAGCCTGACCCTCACCCGTCCCCTAATCCTAACCCGTACGCTAACACTAACCCACGCCCTCACACGCACGCTCCCCCTAAAGCGTTGCAGTACCCTCACCTGGACCCTAAACCGTCCCCGTCCCCTAACCCTAACCCTAGCCCGAACCCTAACCCTAACCCTTCCCCGAAGCCTGACCCTCACCCGTCCCCTAATCCTAACCCGTACGCTAACACTAACCCACGCCCTCACACGCACGCTCCCCCTAAAACGTTGCCGTCCCCTCAACTGGACCCTAAACCGTCCTCGTCCCCTAACTCTAAACCTAGCCCGAACCCTAACCCTAACCCTTCCCCGAAGCCTGACCCTCACCCGTCTCCTAATCCTAACCCGTACGCTAACACGACCCCGCGCACTCACACGCACGCTCCCCCTAAAGTGTTGCCGTACCCTCACCTGGACCCTAAACCGTCCCCGTCCCCGAACCCTAACCCTAGCCCGAAGCCTAACCCTAACACTTCCCCGAAACCTGACCCTCACCCGTCCCCTAATCCTAAACCGTACGCTAACACTAACCCGCGCCCTCACACGCACGCTCCCCCTAAAGCGTTGCCGTACCCTCACCTGGACCCTAAACCGTCCCCGTCCCCTAACCCTAACCCTAGCCCGAACCCTAACCCTAACACTTCCCCGAAGCCTGACCCTCACCCGTCCCCTAATCCTAACCCGTACGCTAACACTAACCCGCGCCCTCACACGCACGCTCCCCCTAATGCGTTGCCGTACCCTCACCTGGACCCTAAAGCGTCCCCATCCCCTAACCCTAACCCTAGCCCGAACCCTAACCCTAACCCTTCCCCGAAGCCTGACCCTCACCCGTCCCCTAATCCTAACCCGTACGCTAACACTAACCCGCGCCCTCACACGCACGCTCCCCCTAAAGCATTGCCATACCCTCACCTGGAACCTATACCGTCCCCGTCCCCTAACCCTAACCCTAGCCCGAACCCTAACCCTAACACTTCCCCGAAGCCTGACCCTCACCCGTCCCCTAATCCTAACCCGTACGCTAACACTAACCCGCGCCCTGACACGCACGCTCCCCCTAAAGCGTTGCCGTACCCCCACCTGGACCCTAAACCGTCCCCGTCCCCTAACCCTAACCCTAGCCCGAACCCTAACCCTAACCCTTCCCCGAAGCCTGACCCTCACCCGTCCCCTAATCCTAACCCGTACGCTAACACAAACCCGCGCCCTCACACGCACGCTCCCCCTAAAGCATTGCCGTACCCTCACCTGGACCCTAAACTGTCCCCGTCCCCTAACCCTAACCCTAGCCCGAACCCTAACCCTAACCCTTCCCCGAAGCCTGACCCTCACCCGTCCCCTAATCCTAACCCGTATGCTAACACTAACCCGCGCCCTCACACGCACGCTCCCCCTAAAACGTTGCCGTCCCCTCAACTGGACCCTAAACCGTCCTCGTCCCCTAACTCTAACCCTAGCCCGAACCCTAACCCTAACCCTTCCCCGAAGCCTGACCCTCACCCGTCTCCTAATCCTAACCCGTACGCTAACACGACCCCGCGCACTCACACGCACGCTCCCCCTAAAGTGTTGCCGTACCCTCACCTGGACCCTAAACCGTCCCCGTCCCCGAACCCTAACCCTAGCCCGAAGCCTAACCCTAACACTTCCCCGAAGCCTGACCCTCACCCGTCCCCTAATCCTAAACCGTACGCTAACACTAACCCGCGCCCTCACACGCACGCTCCCCCTAAAGCGTTGCCGTACCCTCACCTGGACCCTAAACCGTCCCCGTCCCCTAACCCTAACCCTAGCCCGAACCCTAACCCTAACACTTCCCCGAAGCCTGACCCTCACACGTCCCCTAATCCTAACCCGTACGCTAACACTAACCCGCGCCCTCACACGCACGCTCCCCCTAAAGCGTTGCCGTACCCTCACCTGGACCCTAAAGCGTCCCCATCCCCTAACCCTAACCCTAGCCGAACCCTAACCCTAACCCTTCCCCGAAGCCTGACCCTCACCCGTCCCCTATTCCTAACCCGTACGCTAACACTAACCCGCGCCCTCACACGCACGCTCCCCCTAAAGCATTGCCGTACCCTCACCTGGACCCTAAACCGTCCCCGTCCCCTAACCCTAACCCTAGCCCGAACCCTATCCCTAACACTTCCCCGAAGCCTGACCCTCACCCGTCCCCTAATCCTAACCCGTACGCTAACATTAACCCGCGCCCTCACACGCACGCTCCCCCTAAAGCATTGCCATACCCTCACCTGGAACCTAAACCGTCCCCGTCCCCTAACCCTAACCCTAGCCCGAACCCTAACCCTAACCCTTCCCCGAAGCCTGACCCTCACCCGTCCCCTAATCCTAACCCGTACGCTAACACTAACCCGCGCCCTCACACGCACGCTCCCCCTAAAGCGTTGCCGTACCCCCACCTGGACCCTAAACCGTCCCCGTCCCCTAACCCTAACCCTAGCCCGAACCCTAACCCTAACCCTTCCCCGAAGCATGACCCTCACCCGTCCCCTTATCCTAACCCATACGCTAACACTAACCCGCGCCCTCACACGCACGCTCCCCCTAAAGCGTTGCCGTACCCTCACCTGGACCCTAAACCGTCCCCGTCCCCTAACCCTAACCCTAACCCTAGCCCGAACCCTAACCCTAACCCTTCCCCGAAGCCTGACCCTCACCCGTACCCTAATCCTAACCCGTACGCTAACACTAACCCGCGCCCTCACACGCACGCTCCCCCTAAAGCGTTGTCGTACCCTCACCTGGACCCTAAACCGTCCCCGTCCCCGAACCCTAACCCTAGCCCGAACCCTAACCCTAACCCTTCCCCGAAGCCTGACCCTCACCCGTCCCCTAATCCTAACCCGTACGCTAACACTAACCCGCGCCCTCACATGCACGCTCCCCCTAAAGCGTTGCCGTACCCTCACCTGGACCCTAAACCGTCCCCGTCCCCTAACCCTAACCCTAGCCCGAACCCTAACCCTAACCCTTTCCCGAAGCCTGACCCTCACCCGTCACCTAATCCTAACCCGTATGCTAACACTAAGCCACGCCCTCACACGCACGCTCCCCCTAAAGCGTTGTCGTACCCTCACCTGGACCCTAAACCGTCCCCGTCCCCTAACCCTAACCCTAGCCCGAACCCTAAACCTAACCCTTCCCCGAAGCCTGACCCTCACCCGTCCCCTAATCCTAACCCGTACGCTAACACTAACCCGCGCCCTCACACGCACGCTCCCCCTAAAGCGTTGCCGTACCCTCACCTGGACCCTAAACCGTCCCCATCCCCTAACCCTAACCCTAGCCCGAACCGTAACCCTAACCCTTCCCCGAAGCCTGACCCTCACCCGTCCCCTAATCCTAACCCGTACGCTAACACTAACCCGCGCCCTCACACGCACGCTCACCCTAAAGCGTTGCCGTACCCTCACCTGGACCCTAAACCGTCCCCGTCCCCTAACCCTAACCCTAGCCCGAACCCTAACCCTAACCCTTCCCCGAAGCCTGACCCTCACCTGTCCCCTAATCCTAACCCGTACGCTAACACTAACCCGTGCCCTCACACGCACGCTCCCCCTAAAGCGTTGCCGTACCCTCACCTGGACCCTAAACCGTCCCCGTCCCCTAACCCTAACCCTAGCCCGAACCGTAACCCTAACCCTTCCCCGAAGCCTGACCCTCACCCGTCCCCTAATCCTAACCCGTACGCTAACACTAACCTGCGCCCTCACACGCACGCTCACCCTAAAGCGTTGCCGTACACTCACCTGGACCCTAAACCGTCCCCGTCCCCTAACCCTAACCCTAGCCCGAACCCTAAACCTAAACCTTCCCCGAAGCCTGACCCTCACCCGTCCCCTAATCCTAACCCGTACGCTATCACTAACCCGCGCCCTCACACGCACGCTCCCCCTAAAGCGTTGCCGTACCCTCACCTGGACCCTAAACCGTCCCCGTCCCCTAACCCTAACCCTAGCCCGAACCCTAAAACTAACCCTTCCACGAAGCCTGACCCTCACACGTCCCCTACTCCTAACCCGTACGCTAACACTAACCCGCACCCTCACACGCACGCTCCCACTAAAGCGTTGCCGTACACCCACCTGGACCCTAAACCGTCGCCGTCCCCTAACCCTAACCCTAGCCCGAACCCTAACCCTAACCCTTCCCCGAAGCCTGACCCTCACCCGTCCCCTAATCCTAACCCGTACGCTAACACTAACCCGCGCCCTCACACGCACGCTCCCCCTAAAGCGTTGCCGTACCCTCACCTGGACCCTAAACCGTCCCCATCCCCTAACCCTAACCCTAGCCCGAACCCTAACCCTAACCCTTCCCCGAAGCCTGACCCTCACCCGTCCCATAATCCTAACCCGTACGCTAACACTACCCCGCGCCCTCACACGCACGCTCCCCCTAAAGCATTGCCGTACCCTCACCTGGACCCTAAACCGTCCCCGTCCCCTAACCCTAACCCTAGCCCGAACCCTAACCCTAACCCTTCCCCGAAGCCTGACCCTCACCCGTCCCCTAATCCTAACCCGTACGCTAACACTAACCCGCGCCCTCACACACACGCTCCCCCTAAAGCGTTGCCGTACCCTCACCTGGAGCCTAAACCGTCCCCGGTCCTAACCCTAACCCTAGCCCGAACCCTAACCCTAACCCTTCCCCGAAGCCTGACCCTCACCCGTCCCCTAATCCTAACCCGTACGCTAACACTAACCCGCACCCTCACACGCACGCTCCCCCTAAAGCGTTGCCGTACCCTCAGCTGGACCCTAAACCGTCCCCGTCCCCTAACCCTAACCCTAGCCCGAACCCTAACCCTAACCCTTCCCCGAAGCCTGACCCTCACCCGTCCCCTAATCCTAACCCGTACGCTAACACTAACCCGCGCCCTCACACGCACGCTCCCCCTAAAGCGTTGCCGTACCCTCACGTGGACCCTAAACCGTCCCCATCCCCTAACCCTAACCCTAGCCCGTACCCTAACCCTAACCCTTCCCCGAAGCCTGACCCTCACCCGTCCCCTAATCCTAAACCATACGCTAACACTAACCCGCGCCCTCACAAGGACGCTCCCCCTAAAGCGTTGCCGTACCCTCACCTGGACCCTAAACCGTCCCCGTCCCCTAACCCTAACCCTAGTCCGAACCCTAACCGTAACCCTTCCCCGAAGCCTGACCCTCACACGTCCCCTAATCCTCACCAACGCTAACACTAACCCGCGCCCTCACACGCTCGCTCCGCTTAAAGCGTTGCCGTACCCTCACCTGGACCCTAAACCGTCCCCGTCCCCTAACCCTAACCCTAGCCCGAACCCTAACCCTAACCCTTCCCCGAAGCCTGACCCTCACCCGTCCCCTAATCCTAACCCGTACGCTAACACTAACCCGCGCCCTCACACGCACGCTTCCCCTAAAGCGTTGCCGTACCCTCACCTGGACCCTAAACCGTCCCCGTCCCCTAACCCTAACCCTAGCCCGAACCCTAACCCTAACCCTTCCCCGAAGCCTGACCCTCACCCGTCCCCTAATCCTAATCCGTACGCTAACACTACCCCGCGCCTCACACGCACGCTTCCCCTAAAGCGTTGCCGTACCCTCACCTGGACCCTAAACCGTCCCCGTCCCCTAACCCTAACCCTAACACTTCCCCGAAGCCTGACCCTCACCCGTCCCCTAATCCTAACCCGTACGCTAACACTAACCCACGCCCTCACACGCACGCTCCCCCTAAAACGTTGCCGTACCCTCACCTGGACCCTAAACCGTCCCCGTCCCCTAACCCTAACCCTAGCCCGAACCGTAACCCTAACCCTTCCCCGAAGCCTGACCCTCACCCGTCCCCTAATCCTAACCCGTTCGCTAACACTAACCCTCGCCCTCACACGCACGCTCCCCCTAAAGCGTTGCCGTACCCTCACCTGGAACCTAAACCGTCCCCATCCCCTAACCATAACCCTAGCCCGAACCCTAACCCTAACCCTTCCCCGAAGCCTGACCCTCAACCGTCCCCTACTCCTAACCCGTACGCTAACACTAACCCACGCCCTCACACACACGCTCCCCCTAAAGCTTTGCCGTACCCTCACCTGGACTCTAAACCGTCCCTGTCCAGTAACCCTAACCCTAGCCCGACCCCTAACCCTAACCCTTCCCCGAAACCTGACCCTCACCCGTCCCGTAATCCTAACCCGTACGCTAACACTAACCCGCGCCCTCACACACACGCTCCCCCTAAAGCGTTGCCGTACCCTCACCTGGAGCCTAAACCGTCCCCGGTCCTAACCCTAACCCTAGCCCGAACCCTAACCCTAACCCTTCCCCGAAGCCTGACCCTCACCCGTCCCCTAATCCTAACCCGTACGCTAACACTAACCCGCACCCTCACACGCACGCTCCCCCTAAAGCGTTGCCGTACCCTCAGCTGGACCCTAAACCGTCCCCGTCCCCTAACCCTAACCCTAGCCCGAACCCTAACCCTAACCCTTCCCCGAAGCCTGACCCTCACCCGTCCCCTAATCCTAACCCGTACGCTAACACTAACCCGCGCCCTCACACGCACGCTCCCCCTAAAGCGTTGCCGTACCCTCACGTGGACCCTAAACCGTCCCCATCCCCTAACCCTAACCCTAGCCCGTACCCTAACCCTAACCCTTCCCCGAAGCCTGACCCTCACCCGTCCCCTAATCCTAAACCATACGCTAACACTAACCCGCGCCCTCACAAGGACGCTCCCCCTAAAGCGTTGCCGTACCCTCACCTGGACCCTAAACCGTCCCCGTCCCCTAACCCTAACCCTAGTCCGAACCCTAACCGTAACCCTTCCCCGAAGCCTGACCCTCACACGTCCCCTAATCCTCACCAACGCTAACACTAACCCGCGCCCTCACACGCTCGCTCCGCTTAAAGCGTTGCCGTACCCTCACCTGGACCCTAAACCGTCCCCGTCCCCTAACCCTAACCCTAGCCCGAACCCTAACCCTAACCCTTCCCCGAAGCCTGACCCTCACCCGTCCCCTAATCCTAACCCGTACGCTAACACTAACCCGCGCCCTCACACGCACGCTTCCCCTAAAGCGTTGCCGTACCCTCACCTGGACCCTAAACCGTCCCCGTCCCCTAACCCTAACCCTAGCCCGAACCCTAACCCTAACCCTTCCCCGAAGCCTGACCCTCACCCGTCCCCTAATCCTAATCCGTACGCTAACACTACCCCGCGCCTCACACGCACGCTTCCCCTAAAGCGTTGCCGTACCCTCACCTGGACCCTAAACCGTCCCCGTCCCCTAACCCTAACCCTAACACTTCCCCGAAGCCTGACCCTCACCCGTCCCCTAATCCTAACCCGTACGCTAACACTAACCCACGCCCTCACACGCACGCTCCCCCTAAAACGTTGCCGTACCCTCACCTGGACCCTAAACCGTCCCCGTCCCCTAACCCTAACCCTAGCCCGAACCGTAACCCTAACCCTTCCCCGAAGCCTGACCCTCACCCGTCCCCTAATCCTAACCCGTTCGCTAACACTAACCCTCGCCCTCACACGCACGCTCCCCCTAAAGCGTTGCCGTACCCTCACCTGGAACCTAAACCGTCCCCATCCCCTAACCATAACCCTAGCCCGAACCCTAACCCTAACCCTTCCCCGAAGCCTGACCCTCAACCGTCCCCTACTCCTAACCCGTACGCTAACACTAACCCACGCCCTCACACACACGCTCCCCCTAAAGCTTTGCCGTACCCTCACCTGGACTCTAAACCGTCCCTGTCCAGTAACCCTAACCCTAGCCCGACCCCTAACCCTAACCCTTCCCCGAAACCTGACCCTCACCCGTCCCGTAATCCTAACCCGTACGCTAACACTAACCTGCGCCCTCACACGCACGCTCCCCCTAAAGCGTTGCCGTACCCTCACCTGGACCCTAAACCGTCCCCGTCCCCTAACCCTACCCCTAGCCCGAACCCTAACCCTAAACCTTCCCCGAAGCCTGACCCTCGCCCGTCCCCTAATCCTAACCCGTACGCTAACACTAACCCGCGCCCTCACACGCACGCTCCCCCTAAAGGGTTGCCGTACCCTCACCTGGACCCTAAACCGTCCCCGTCCCCTAAGCCTAACCCTAGCCCGAACCCTAACCCTAACCCTTCCCCGAAGCCTGACCCTCACCCGTCCCTTAATCCTAACCCGTACACTAACACTAACCCGCGCCCTCACACGCACGCTCCCCCTAAAGCGTTGCCGTACCCTCACCTGGACACTAAACCGTCCCCGTTCCCTAATCCTAACCCTAGCCTGAACCCTAACACTAACACTTCTCCGAAGCCTGACCTGCACCCGTCCCCTAATCCTAATCCGTAACTAACACTAACCCGCGCTCTCACACGCACTCTCCCTCTAAAGCGTTGCCGTACCCTCACCTGGACCCTAAACTGTCCCCGTCCCCTTACCCTAACCCTAGCCCGAACCCGAAACCTAACACTTCCCCGAAGCCTGACCCTCACCCGTCCCCTAATCCTAACCCGTACGCTAACACTAACCCTCGCCCTCACACGCACGCTCCCCCTAAAGCGTTGCCGTACCCTCACCTGGACCCTAAACCGTCCCCGGCCCTTAACCCTAACCCTAGCCCGAACCCTAACCCTAACCCTTCCCCGAAGCCTGACCCTCAACCGTCCCCTACTCCTAACCTATACGCTAACACTAACCCACGCCCTCACACACACGCTCCCCCGAAAGCTTTGCCGTACCCTCACCTGGACTCTAAACCGTCCCTGTCCCGTAACCCTAACACTAGCCCGACCCCTAACCCTAACCCTTCCCCGAAGCCTGACCCTCACCCGTCCCCTAATCCTAACCCGTACGCTAACACTAACCCGCGCCCTCACACGCACGCTCCCCCTAAAGCGTTGCCGTACCCTCACCTGGACCCTAAACCGTCCCCGTCCCCTAACCCTACCCCTAGCCCGAACCCTAACCCTAACCCTTCCCCGAAGCCTGACCCTCGCCCGTACCCTAATCCTAACCCGTACGCTAACACTAACCCGCGCCCTCACACGCACGCTCCCCCTAAAGCGTTGCTGTACCCTCACCTGGACCCTAAACCGTCCCCGTCCCCTAAGCCTAACCCTAGCCCGAACCCTAACCCTAACCCTTCCCCGAAGCCTGACCCTCACCCGTCCCCTAATCCTAACCCGAACGCTAACACTAACCCGCGCCCTCACATGCACGCTCCCCCTAAAGCGTTGCCGTACCCTCACCTGGACCCTAAACCGTCCCCGTCCCCTAACCCTAACCCTAGCCCGAACCCTAACACTAACGCTTCCCCGAAGCCTGACCCTCACCCGTCCCCTAATCCTATCCCGTACGCTAACACTAACCCACGCCCTCACACGCACACTCCCCCTAAAGCGTTGCCGTACCCTCACCTGGACCCGAAACCGTCCCCGTCCCCTAACCCTAACCCTAGCCCAAACCCTAACCCTAACCCTTTCCCGAGGCCTGACCATCACCCGTCCCCTAATCCTAACACGTACGCTAACACTAACCCGCGCCCTCACATGCACGCTCCCCCTAAAGCGTTGCCGTACCCTCACCTGGACCATAAACCGTCCCTGTCCCCTAACTCTAACCCTAGCCCGAACCCTAACCCTAACCCTTCCCCGAAGGCTGACCCTCACCCGTCCCCTAATCCTAACCCCTACGCTAACACTAACCCGCGCCCTCACACGCACGCTCCCCCTAAAGCGTTGCCGTACCCTCACCTGGACCCTAAACCGTCCCCGGTCCTAACCCTAACCCTAGCCCGAACCCTAACCCTAACCCTTCCCCGAAGCCTGACCCTCACCCGTCCCCTAATCCTAACGCGTACGCTAACACTAACCCGCACCCTCACACGCACGCTCCCCCTAAAGCGTTGCCGTACCCTCACCTGGACCCTAAACCGTCCCCGTCCCCTAACCCTAACCCTAGCCTGAACCCTAACCCTAACCCTTCCCCGAAGCCTGACCCTCACCCGTCCCCTAATCCTAACCCGTACGCTAACACTAACCCGCGCCCTCACACGCACGCTCCCCCTAAAGCGTTGCCGTACCCTCACCTGGACCCTAAACCGTCCCCATCCCCTAACCCTAACCCTAGCCCGAACCCTAACCCTAACCCTTCCCCGAAGCCTGACCCTCACCCTTCCCCTAATCCTAAACCATACGCTAACACTAACCCGCGCCCTCACACGCACGCTCCCCCTAAAGCGTTGCCGTACCCTCACCTGGACCCTAAACCGTCCCCGTCCCCTAACCCTAACCCTAGCCCGAACCCTAACCCTAACCCTTCCCCGAAGCCTGACACTCACACGTCCCCTAATCCTCACCAACGCTAACACTAACCCGCGCCCTCACACGCTCGCTCCGCCTAAAGCGTTGCCGTACCCTCACCTGGACCCTAAACCGTCCCCGTCCCCTAACCCTAACTCTAGCCCGAACCCTAACCCTAACCCTTCCCCGAAGCCTGACCCTCACCCGTCCCCTAATCCTAACCCGTACGCTAACACTAACCCGCGCCCTCACACGCACGCTCCCCCTAAAGCGTTGCCGTACCCTCACCTGGACCCTAAACCGTCCCCGTCCCCTAACCCTAACCCTAGCCCGAACCCTAACCCTAACCCTTCCCCGAAGCCTGACCCTCACCCGTCCCCTAATCCTAACCCGTACGCTAACACTAACCCGCGCCCTCACACGCACGCTTCCCCTAAAGCGTTGCCGTACCCTCACCTGGACCCTAAACCGTCCCCGTCCCCTAACCCTAACCCTAACACTTCCCCGAAGCCTTACCCTCACCCGTCCCCATATCCTAATCCGTATGCTAACACTAACCCGCGCCCTCACACGCACGCTCCCCCTAAAACGTTGCCATACACTCACCTGGACCCTAAACCGTCCCCGTCCCCTAACCCTAACCCTAGCCCGAACCCTAGCCCTAACACTTCCCCGAAGCCTGACCCTCACCCGTCCCCTAATCCTAACCCGTACGCTAACACTAAACCGCGCCCTCACACGCACGCTCCCCCTAAAGCGTTGCCGTACCCTCACCTGGACCCTAAACCGTCCCCATCCCCTAACCCTAACCCTAGCCCGAACCCTAACCCTAACCCTTCCCCGAAGCCTGACCCTCAACCGTCCCCTACTCCTAACCCGTACGTTAACACTCACCCACGCCCTCACACACACGCTCCCCCTAAAGCTTTGCCATACCCTCACCTGGACTCTAAACCGTCCCTGTCCCGTAACCCTAACACTAGCCCGACCCCTAACCCTAACCCTTCCCCGAACCCTGACCCTCACCCGTCCCCTAATCCTAACCCGTACGCTAACACTAACCTGCGCCCTCACACGCACGCAACCCCTAAAGTGTTGCCGTACACTCACCTGGACCCTAAACCGTCCCCGTCCCCTAAGCCTAACCCTAGCCCGAACCCTAACCCTAACCCTTCCCCGAAGCCTGACCCGCACCCGTCCCCTAATCCTAAGCCGTAACTAACACTAACCCGCGCTCTCACATGCACTCATCCCCTAAAGCGTTGCCGTACCCTCACCTGGACCCTAAACCATCCCCGTCCCCTAACCCTAACCCTAGCCCGAACCCTAACCCTAACCCTTCCCCGAAGCCTGACCCTCACCCGTCCCCTAATCCTAACCCGTACGCTAACACTAACCCGCGCCCTCACACACACGCTCCCCCTACAGCGTTGCCGTACCCTCACCTGGACCCTAAACCGTCCCCGTCCCCTTACCCCAACCCTAGCCCGAACCCGAACCCTAACCCTTCCCCAAAGCCTGACCCTCACCCGTCCCCTAATCCTAACCCGTACGCTAACACTAACCCTCGCCATCACACGCACGCTCCCCCTAAAGCGTTGCCGTACCCTCACCTGGACCCTAAACCGTCCCCGTCCCCTAACCCTAACCCTAGCCCGAACCCTAACCCTAACCCTTCCCCGAAGCCTGACCCTCAACCGTCCCCTACTCCTAACCCATACGCTAACACTAACCCACGCCCTCACACACACGCTCCCCCTAAAGCTTTGCCGTACCCTCACCTGGACTCTAAACCGTCCCTGTCCCGTAACCCTAACCCTAGCCCAACCCCTAACCCTAACCCTTCCCCGAAGCCTGACCCTCACCCGTCCCCTAATCCTAACCCGTACGCTAACACTAACCCGCGCCCTCACACGCACGCTCCCCCTAAAGCGTTGCCGTACCCTCACCTGGACCCTAAACCGTCCCCGTCCCCTAACCCTAACCCTAGCCCGAACCCTAACCGTAACCCTTCCCCGAAGCCTGACCCTCACCCGTCCCCTAATCCTAACCCGTACGCTAACACTAACCCGCGCCCTCACACGCACGCTCCCCCTAAAGCGTTGCCGTACCCTCACCTGGACCCTAAACCGTCCCCGTCCCCTAACCCTAAACCTAGCCCGAACCCTAACCCTAACACTTCCCCGAAGCCTGACCCTCACCCGTCCCATAATCCTAACCCGTACACTAACACTACCCCGCGCCCTCACACGCACGCTCCCCCTAAAGCGTTGCCGTACCCTCACCTGGACCCTAAACCGTCCCCGTCCCCTAACCCTAACCCTAGCCCGAACCCTAACTCTAACCCTTCCCCAAAGCCTGACCCTCACCCGTCCCCTAATCCTAACTCGTACGCTAACACTAACCCGCGCCCTCACACGCACACTCCCCCTAAAGCGTTGCCGTACCCTCACCTGGACCCTAAACCGTCCCCGTCCCCTAACCCTAACCCTAGCCCGAACCCTAACCCTAACCCTTCCCCGAAGCCTGACACTCACACGTCCCCTAATCCTCACCAACGCTAACACTAACCCGCGCCCTCACACGCTCGCTCCGCCTAAAGCGTTGCCGTACCCTCACCTGGACCCTAAACCGTCCCCGTCCCCTAACCCTAACTCTAGCCCGAACCCTAACCCTAACACTTCCCCGAAGCCTGACCCTCACCCGTCCCCTAATCCTAACCCGTACGCTAACACTAACCCGCGCCCTCACACGCACGCTCCCCCTAAAGCGTTGCCGTACCCTCACCTGGACCCTAAACCGTCCCCGGTCCTAACCCTAACCCTAGCCCGAACCCTAACCCTAACCCTTCCCCGAAGCCTGACCCTCACCCGTCCCCTAATCCTAACGCGTACGCTAACACTAATCCGCACCCTCACACGCACGCTCCCCCTAAAGCGTTGCCGTACCCTCACCTGGACCCTAAACCGTCCCCGTCCCCTAACCCTAACCCTAGCCCGAACCCTAGCCCTAACACTTCCCCGAAGCCTGACCCTCACCCGTCCCCTAATCCTAACCCGTACGCTAACACTAACCCGCGCCCTCACACGCACGCTCCCCCTAAAGCGTTGCCGTACCCTCACCTGGACCCTAAACCGTCCCCATCCCCTAACCCTAACCCTAGACCGAACCCTAACCCTAACCCTTCCCCGAAGCCTGACCCTCACCCGTCCCCTAATCCTAACCCATACGCTAACACTAACCCGCGCCCTCACACGCACGCTCCCCCTAAAGCGTTGCCGTACCCTCACCTGGACCCTAAACCGTCCCCATCCCCTAACCCTAACCCTAGCCCGAACCCTAACCCTAACCCTTCCCCGAAGCCTGACACTCACACGTCCCCTAATCCTCACCAACGCTAACACTAACCCGCGCCCTCACACGCTCGCTCCGCCTAAAGCGTTGCCGTACCCTCACCTGGACCCTAAACCGTCCCCGTCCCCTAACCCTAACTCTAGCCCGAACCCTAACCCTAACCCTTCCCCGAAGCCTGACCCTCACCCGTCCCCTAATCCTAATCCGTACGCTAACTCTAACCCGCGCCCTCACACGCACGCTCCCCCTAAAGCGTTGCCGTACCCTCACCTGGACCCTAAACCGTCCCCGTCCCCTAACCCTAACCCTAGCCCGAACCCTAACCCTAACCCTTCCCCGAAGCCTGACCCTCACCCGTCCCCTAATCCTAAACCGTACGCTAACACTAACCCGCGCCCTCACACGCACGCTTCCCCTAAAGCGTTGCCGTACCCTCACCTGGACCCTAAACCGTCCCCGTCCCCTAACCCTAACCCTAACACTTCCCCGAAGCCTTACCCTCACCCGTCCCCATATCCTAACCCGTACGCTAACACTAACCCGCGCCCTCACACGCACGCTCCCCCTAAAACGTTGCCGTACCCTCACCTGGACCCTAAACCGTCCCCGTCCCCTAACCCTAACCCTAGCCCGAACCGTAACCCTAACCCTTCCCCGAAGCCTGACCCTCACCCGTCCCCTAATCCTAACCCGTACGCTAACACTAACCCTCGCCCTCACACGCACGCTCCCCCTAAAGCGTTGCCGTACCCTCACCTGGACCCTAAACCGTCCCCGTCCCCTAACCCTAACCCTAGCCCGAACCCTAACCCTAAACCTTCCCCGAAGCCTGACCCTCAACCGTCCCATACTCCTAACCCGTACGCTAACACTCACCCACGCCCTCACACACACGCTCCCCCTAAAGCTTTGCCGTACCCTCACCTGGACTCTAAACCGTCCCTGTCCCGTAACCCTAACACTAGCCCAACCCCTAACCCTAACCCTTCCCCGAACCCTGACCCCCACCCGTCCCCTAATCCTAACCCGTACGCTAACACTAACCTGCGCCCTCACACGCACGCTCCCCCTAAAGCGTTGCCGTACCCTCACCTGGACCCTAAACCGTCCCCGTCCCCTAAACCTACCCCTAGCCCGAACCCTAACCCTAACCCTTCCCCGAAGCCTGACCCTCGCCCGTCCCCTAATCCTAACCCGTACGCTAACACTAACCCACGCCCTCACACGCACGCTCCCCCTAAAGCGTTGCCGTACCCTCACCTGGACCCTAAACCGTCCCCGTCCCCTAAGCCTAACCGTAGCCCGAACCCTAACCCTAACCCTTCCCCGAAGCCTGACCCTCACCCGTCCCTTAATCCTAACCCGTACACTAACACTAACCTGCGCCCTCACACGCACGCTCCCCCTAAAGCGTTGCCGTACCCTCACCTGGACACTAAACCGTCCCCGTCCCCTAACCCTAACCCTAGCCTGAACCCTAACCCTAACCCTTCCCCGAAGCCTGACCCGCACCCGTCCCCTAATCCTAAGCTGTAACTAACACTAACCCGCGCTCTCACATGCACTCATCCCCTAAAGCGTTGCCGTACCCTCACCTGGACCCTAAACCATCCCCGTCCCCTAACCCTAACCCTAGCCCGAACCCTAACCCTAACCCTTCCCCGAAGCCTGACCCTCACCCGTCCCCTAATCCTAACCCGTACGCTAACACTAACCCGCGCCCTCACACACACGCTCCCCCTACAGCGTTGCCGTACCCTCACCTGGCCCCTAAACCGTCCCCGTCCCCTTACCCCAACCCTAGCCCGAACCCGAACCCTAACACTTCCCAAAAGCCTGACCCTCACCCGTCCCCTAATCCTAACCCGTACGCTAACACTAACCCTCGCCATCACACGCACGCTCCCCCTAAAGCGTAGCCGTACCCTCACCTGGACCCTAAACCGTCCCCGTCCCCTAACCCTAACCCTAGCCCGAACCCTAACCCTAACCCTTCCCCGAAGCCTGACCCTCAACCGTCCCCTACTCCTAACCCATACGCTAACACTAACCCACGCCCTCACACACACGCTCCCCCTAAAGCTTTGCCGTACCCTCACCTGGACTCTAAACCGTCCCTGTCCCGTAACCCTAACCCTAGCCCGACCCCTAACCCTAACCCTTCCCCGAAGCCTGACCCTCACCCGTCCCCTAATCCTAACCCGTACGCTAACACTAACCCGCGCGCTCACACGCACGCTCCCCCTAAAGCGTTGCCGTACCCTCACCTGGACCATAAACCGTCCCCGTCCCCTAACCCTAACCCTAGGCCGAACACTAACCCTAACCCTTCCCCGAAGCCTGACCCTCACCCGTCCCCTAATCCTAACCCTTACGCTAACACTAACCCGCGCCCTCACACGCACGCTCCCCCTAAAGCGTTGCCGTACCCTCACCTGGACCCTAAACCGTCCCCGTCCCCTAAACCTAAACCTAGCCCGAACCCTAACCCTAACCCTTCCCCGAAGCCTGACCCTCACCCATCCCATAATCCTAACCCGTACACTAACACTACCCCGCGCCCTCACACGCACGCTCCCCCTAAAGCGTTGCCGTACCCTCACCTGGACCCTAAACCATCCCCGTCCCCTAACCCTACCCCTAGGCCGAACCCTAACCCTAACCCTTCCCCAAAGCCTGACCCTCACCCGTCCCCTAATCCTAACCCGTACGCTAACACTAACCCGCGCCCTCACACGCACACTCCCCCTAAAGCGTTGCCGTACCCTCACCTGGACCCTAAACCGTCCCCGTCCCCTAACCCTAACCCTAGCCCGAACCCTAACCCTAACCCTTCCCCGAAGCCTTTACCTCGCCCGTCCCCTAATCCTAACCCGTACGCTAACACTAACCCGCGCCCTCACACGCACGCTCCCCCTAAAGCGTTGCCGTACCCTCACCTGGACCCTAAACCGTCCCCGTCCCCTAACCCTAAACCTAGCCCGAACCCTAACCCTAACCCTTCCCCGAAGCCTGACCATCACCCGTCCCATAATCCTAACCCGTACGCTAACACTACCCCGCGCCCTCACACGCACGCTCCCCCTAAAGCTTTGCCGTACCCTCAACTGGACCCTAAACCGTCCCCATCCCCTAACCCTAACCCTAGCCCGAACCCTAACCCTAACCCTTCCCCGAAGCCTGACCCTCACCCGTCCCCTAATCCTAACCCGTATGCTAACACTAACCCGCGCCCTCACACGCACGCTCCCCCTAAAGCGTTGCCGTACCCTCACCTGGACCCTAAACCGTCCCCGGTCCTAACCCTAACCCTAGCCCGAACCCTAACCCTAACCCTTCCCCGAAGCCTGACCCTCACCCGTCCCCTAATCCTAACCCGTACGCTAACACTAACCCGCACCCTCACACGCACGCTCCCCCTAAAGCGTTACCGTACCCTCACCTGGACCCTAAATCGTCCCCGTCCCCTAACCCTAACCCTAGCCCGAACCCTAACCCTAACCCTTCCCCGAAGCCTGACCCTCACCCGTCCCCTAATCCTAACCCGTACGCTAACACTAACCCGCGCCCTCACACGCACGCTCCCCCTAAAGCGTTGCCGTACCCTCACCTGGACCCTAAACCGTCCCCATCCCCTAACCCTAACCCTAGCCCGAACCCTAACCCTAACCCTTCCCCGAAGCCTGACCCTCACCCGTCCCCTAATCCTAACCCATACGCTAACACTAACCCGCGCCCTCACACGCACACTCCCCGTAAAGCGTTGCCGTACCCTCACCTGGACCCTAAACCGTCCCCATCCCCTAACCCTAACCCTAGCCCGAACCCTTACCCTAACCCTTCCCCGAAGCCTGACACTCACACGTCCCCTAATCCTCACCAACGCTAACACTAACCCGCGCCCTCACACGCACGCTCCCCCTAAAGCGTTGCCGTACCTTCACCTGCACCCTAAACCGTCCCCGTCCCCTAACCCTAACCCTAACACTTCCCCAAAGCCTTACCCTCACCCGTCCCCATATCCTAACCCGTACGCTAACACTAACCCGCGCCCTCACACGCACGCTCCCCCTAAAACGTTGCCGTACCCTCACCTGGACCCTAAACCGTCCCCGTCCCCTAACCCTAACCCTAGCCCGAACCGTAACCCTAACCCTTCCCCGAAGCCTGACCCTCACCCGTCCCCTAATCCTAACCCGTACGCTAACACTAACCCTCGCCCTCACACGCACGCTCCCCCTAAAGCGTTGCCGTACCCTCACCTGGACCCTAAACCGTCCCCGTCCCCTAACCCTAACCCTAGCCCGAACCCTAACCCTAACCCTTCCCCGAAGCCTGACCCTCACCCGTCCCCTAATCCTAACCCGTACGCTAACACTAACCCTCGCCCTCACACGCACGCTCCCCCTAAAGCGTTGCCGTACCCTCACCTGGACCCTAAACCGTCCCCGTCCCCTAACCCTAACCCTAGCCCGAACCCTAACCCTAACCCTTCCCCGAAGCCTGACCCTCAACCGTCCCCTACTCCTAACCCGTACGCTAACACTCACCCACGCCCTCACACACACGCTCCCCCTAAAGCTTTGCCGTACCCTCACCTGGACTCTAAACCGTCCCTGTCCCGTAACCCTAACACTAGCCCGACCCCTAACCCTAACCCTTCCCCGAACCCTGACCCTCACCCGTCCCCTAATCCTAACCCGTACGCTAACACTAACCTGCGCCCTCACATGCACGCTCCCCCTAAAGCGTTGCCGTACCCTCACCTGGACCCTAAACCGTCCCCGTCCCCTAAACCTACCCCTAGGCCGAACCCTAACCCTAACCCTTCCCCGAAGCCTGACCCTCGCCCGTCCCCTAATCCTAACCCGTACGCTAACACTAACCCGCGCCCTCACACGCACGCTCCCCCGAAAAGCGTTGCCGTACCCTCACCTGGACCCTAAACCGTCCCCGTCCCCTAAGCCTAACCCTAGCCCGAACCCTAACCCTAACCCTTCCCCGAAGCCTGACCCTCACCCGTCCCTTTATCCTAACCCGTACACTAACACTAACCCGCGCCCTCACACGCAAGCTCCCCCTAAAGCGTTGCCGTACCCTCACCTGGACACTAAACCGTCCCCGTCCCCTAACCTTAACCCTAGCCTGAACCCTAACCCTAACCCTTCCCCGAAGCCTGACCCGCACACGTCCCCTAATCCTAAGCCGTAACTAACACTAACCCGCACTCTCACATGCACTCATCCCCTAAAGCGTTGCCGTACCCTCACCTGGACCCTAAACCATCCCCGTCAACTAACCCTAACCCTAGCCCGAACCCTAACCCTAACCCTTCCCCGAAGCCTGACCCTCACCCGTCCCCTAATCCTAACCCGTACGCTAACACTAACCCGCGCCCTCACACACACGCTCCCCCTACAGCGTTGCCGTACCCTCACCTGGACCCTAAACCGTCCCCGTCCCCTTACCCCAACCCTAGCCCGAACCCGAACCCTAACCCTTCCCCAAAGCCTGACCCTCACCCGTCCCCTAATCCTAACCCGTACGCTAACACTAACCCTCGCCATCACACGCACGCTCCCCCTAAAGCGTTGCCGTACCCTCACCTGGACACTAAACCGTCCCCGTCCCCTAACCCTAACCCTAGCCTGAACCCTAACCCTAACCCTTCCCCGAAGCCTGACCCGCACCCGTCCCCTAATCCTAAGCTGTAAGTAACACTAACCCGCGCCCTCACACGCACTCTCCCCCTAAAGCGTTGCCGTACCCTCACCTGGACCCTAAACCATCCCCGTCCCCTAACCCTAACCCTAGCCCGAACCCTAACCCTAACCCTTCCCCGAAGCCTGAACCTCACCCGTCCCCTAATCCTAACCTGTACGCTAACACTAACCCGCGCCCTCACAAGCACGCTCCCCCTAAAGCGTTGCCGTACCCTCACCTGGACCCTAAACCGTCCCCGTCCCCTAAGCCTAACCCTAGCCCGAACCCTAACCCTAACCCTTCCCCGAAGCCTGACCCTCACCCGTCACTTAATCCTAACCCGTACGCTAACACTAAGCCGCGCCCTCACACGCACGCTCCCCATAAAACGTTGCCGTATCCTCACCTGGACACTAAACCGTCCCCGTCCCCTAACCCTAACCCTAGCCTGAACCCTAACCCTAACCCTTCCCCGAAGCCTGACCCGCACCCGTCCCCTAATCCTAAGCCGTAAGTAACACTAACCCGCGCCCTCACACGCACGCTCCCCCTAAAGCATTGCCGTACCCTCACCTGGACCCTAAACCATCCCCGTCCCCTAACCCTAACCCTAGCCCGAACCCTAACCCTAACCCTTCCCCGAAGCCTGAACCTCACCCGTCCCCTAATACTAACCTGTACGCTAACACTAACCCGCGCCCTCACACGCACGCTCCCCCTAAAGCGTTGCCGTACCCTCACCTGGAACCTAAACCGTCCCCGTCCCCTAACCCTAACCCTAGCCCGAACCCTAACCCTAACCCTTACCCGAAGCCTGACCCTCACCCGTCCCATAATCCTAACCCGTACGCTAACACTACCCCGCGCCCTCACACGCACGCTCCCCCTAAAGCGTTGCCGTACCCTCACCTGGACCCTAAACCGTCCCCGTCCCCTAACCCTAACCCTAGCCCGAACCCTAACACTAACCCTTCCCCGAAGCCTGACCCTCACCCGTCCCCTAATCCTAACCCGTACGCTAACACTAACCCGCGCCCTCACACGCACGCTCCCCCTAAAGCGTTGCCGTACCCTCACCTGGACCCTAAACCGTCCCCGGTCCTAACCCTAACCCTAGCCCGAACCCTAACCCTAACCCTTCCCCGAAGCCTGACCCTCACCCGTCCCCTAATCCTAACCCGTACGCTAACACTAACCCGCACCCTCACACGCACGCTCCCCCTAAAGCGTTGCCGTACCCTCACCTGGACCCTAAACCGTCCCCGTCCCCTAACCCTAACTCTAGCCCGAACCCTAACCCTAACCCTTCCCCGAAGACTGACCCTCATCCGTCCCCGAATCCTAACCCGTACGCTAACACTAACCCGCGCCCTCATACGCACGCTCCCCCTAAAGCGTTGCCGTACCCTCACCTGGACCCTAAACCGTCCCCGTCCCCTAACCCTAACCCTAGACCGAACCCTAACCCTAACCCTTCCCCAAAGCCTGACCCTCACCCGTCCCCTAATCCTAACCCGTACGCTAACACTACCCCGCGCCCTCACACGCACGCTTCCCCTAAAGCGTTGCCGTACCCTCACCTGGACCCTAAACCGTCCCCGTCCCCTAACCCTAACCCTAACCCTTCCCCGAAGCCTGACCCTCACCCATCCCCTAATCCTAACCCGTACACTAACACTAACCCGCGTCCTCACACGCAGCTCCCCCTAAAGCGTTGCCGTACCCTCACCTGGACACTAAACCGTCCCCGTCCCCTAAACCTAACCCTAGCCTGAACCCTAACCCTAACCCTTCCCCGAAGCCTGACCCGCACCCGTCCCCTAATCCTAAGCCGTAAGTAACACTAACCCGCGCCCTCACACGCACGCTCCCCCTAAAGCGTTGCCGTACCCTCACCTGGACCCTAAACCGTCCCCGTTCCCTAACCCTAACCTTAGCCCTAACCCTAACCCTAAGCCTTCCCCGAAGCCTGACCCTCACCCGTCCCCTAATCCTAACCCGTACGCTAACACTAACCCGCGCCCTCACACGCACGCTCCCCCTAAAGCGTTGCCGTACCCTCACCTGGACCCTAAACCGTCCCCGTCCCCTAACCCTAACCCTAGCCCGAACCCTAACCCTAACCCTTCCCCGAAGCCTGACCCTCACCCGTCCCCTAATCCTAACCCGTACGCT
>NW_027646414.1:0-53000 GCF_951394435.1 Stenella coeruleoalba
TAGGAAAAGAGGCAGAACGTCCACAATGATGCACTTGGCCAAAAAGGGCGTATGCGTTTTTTCCTGAATATATTCAGGAAAAATCGCATACGCCCTTTTTGGCCAACCAAGCAAGCTTGCAAAGGAAATCTGCACTACAATGAAGTCTCACTTCCCCCCGGTCAAAAGGGCCATCTGAAGAAAGTGTAAAATCCAGAAAGGCAGGACAGGCCATGGAGAACTGGGAGCCTTGTTATGCTGATGGGCGGGATGTAACTTGCCAACAGACACTCGGGAGAAGTGTATGGTGTTTCCTGAAACATCTAAAAAACAAAACAACAGAGCCTAGGGCACTTCCAATTATGGTCCTATAGCTTAGGGAAATTAAAATCAAAAAGACACAGCCACCCCAAAGTTTGGGACACCTATGTTTACAAGAACCTCGTTTACAGTACAAGTTCAACATCGCAGAAAGTGAAAAATGGATAAAGAAGTTGTGGTCTTTACTTACAAAGCAATATCACTCAGCAATGAAATCTATGTCATCAGGCCCTTAGCAGCACAATGAGTGGATTCAGGTATGATGATTCTAACTGAAATAAGTCACACAGAAAGAGAAACATCATAAGATATCAGTAATACATGGAATGTAAACTTGGCTACACAGGAACTGAATTCCAAAACAGAACAGGGTCTCAAATTTAGAAAACCAACTTATGCTTGCTTAAGGGTAAAGGTGAGTTTGGGTGCTGCATAAAACCAGAGATTGAAATGAGCACAGATAAAGTTCCTTAAGCCAAATATGGAATAGACAAGAGCTACTCCTTGCTCAACGAAATGGACTCAACACCGCATATTAAACGCCTAAGAATGTACCTAACTAGTAAGTATCTTAAAACCTATGGATTGCTATGTCTCCGAAAGAGAATCAAGCATGTGTGCAGGGGCATAAACGCAGCAGTGATAGGATTGGAGAGGTTCGGTGAGCAAATGAAGACCCTTTGAAGTCATATTGCATGGTATCCATTACACGGGTCTCAACTCTCCAGGTTTAAGGTATTCTTCCTTCAGCTAAAACATGCATGTGGAACCCAGAGTACGATCAACCGTGTGAATGGGAGACGTGTTCAAATATGTCTCAGTGTTCCTCCCCTGGTACTCGGGTGCAACATTCCAGATGCTTAACTAACACTCTCCCCACTTGGAGAGTCAGCGCCTTTAACCTCCTGTTTGGCCCAGTTTGCAATTTCTGCGGAAGATGAACAGGAATAGCGAGCATAATGAGAGACTAGCTGGAGGTGTCTGGACGGGCAAATTTAACTCTCATTTCCCACCAGGAAGAGGAAATAACCAAAGGCTCAGCGTGCCGTGCCGGAACCAGATTAGGGCCTGAAGCCATCCTGCGGTGTTGCGGCCAGCTCACAAGAAAGCGAGTTGAAGAAAGGAGCTCAGGGGCACTGTAATTCACAAACCTGCAGAGTTATAAATGACAGCTATCATCAAAAAATATACTGAAGTAAGGCTGCCAAGAGGACTTGAAAGAAGGGCAGAATTGCAGGAAACCGATTTCAGGAGGTAGACTGGAATTGCATTGAAAGCATAGGAAAAGAGGCAGAACGTCCACAATGATGCACTTGGCCAAAAAGGGCGTATGCGTTTTTTCCTGAATATATTCAGGAAAAAACGCATACGCCCTTTTTGGCCAACCAAGCAAGCTTGCAAAGGAAATCTGTAGTACAATGAAGTCTCACTTCCCCCCGGTCAAAAGAGCCATCTGAAAAAAGTGTAAAATCCAGAAAGGCAGGACAGGCCATGGAGAACTGGGAGCCTTGTTATGCTGATGGGCGGGATGTAAATTGCCAACAGACACACAGGAGAAGTGTATGGTGTTTCCTGAAACATGTAAAAAACAAAGCAACAGAGCCTAGGGCACATCCACTTATGGTCCTATAGCTTAGGGAAATTAAAATCAAAAAGACACAGCCACCCCAAAGTTTGGGACGCCTCTGTTTACAAGAACCTCGTTTACAATACAAGTTCAACATCGCAGAAAGTGAAAAATGGATAAAGAAGTTGTGGTACTTCCTTACAAAGCAATATCACTCAGCAATGAAATCTATGTCATCAGGCCCTTAGCAGCACAATGAGTGGATTCAGGTATGATGATTCTAACTGAAATAAGTCACACAGAAAAAGAAACATCATAAGATATCAGTAATACACGGAATGTAAACTTGGCTACACAGGAACTGAATTACAGAACAGAACAGGGTCTCAAATTTAGAAAACCAACTTATGCTTGCTTAAGGGTAAAGGTGAGTTGGGGTGCTGCATAAAACCAGAGATTGAAATGAGCACAGATAAAGTTCCTTAAGCCAAATATGGAATAGACAAGAGCTACTCCTTGCTCAACGAAATGGACTCAACACCGCATATTAAACGCCTAAGAATGTACCTGACTAGTAAGTATCTTAAAACCTATGGATTGCTATGTCTCCGAAAGAGAATCAAGCATGTGTACAGGGGCATAAACGCAGCAGTGATAGGATTGGAGAGGTTCGGTGAGCAAATGAAGACCCTTTGAAGTCATATTGCATGGTACCCATTCCACGGGTTTCAACTCTCCAGGTTTAAGGTATTCTTCCTTCAGCTAAAACATGCATGTGGAACCTAAAGCATGATCAACCATGTGATCGGGAGACGTGTTCAAATATGTCTCAGTTTTCATACCCTGGTACTCGTGTGCAACATTCCAGACGCTTTACTAACACTCTCCCCACTTGGAGAGTCAGCGCCTTTAACCTCCTGTTTGGCCCAGTTTGCAATTTCTGCGGAAGATGAACAGGAATAGCGAGAACCAATGAGAGACTAGCTGGAGGTGTCTGGACGGGCAAATTTAACTCTCATTTCCCACCAGGAAGAGGAATTAACCAAAGGCTCAGCGTGCCGTGCCGGAACCAGATTAGGGCCTAAAGCCATCCTGCGGTGTTGCGGCCAGCTCACAAGAAAGCGAGTTGAAGAAAGGAGCTCAGGGGCACTGTAATGCACAAACCTGCAGAGTTATAAATGACAGCTATCGTCCAAAAATATACTGAAGTAAGTCTTCCAAGAGGACTTGAAAGCGGGGCAGAATTGCAGGAAACCGATTTCAGGAGGTAGACTGGAATTGCATTGAAAGCATAGGAAAAGAGGCAGAGCATCCACAATGATGCACTTGGCCAAAAAGGGCGTATGCGTTTTTTCCTGAATATATTCAGGAAAAAACGCATACGCCCTTTTTGGCCAACCAAGCAAACTTGCAAAGGAAATCTGCACTACAATGAAGTCGCACTTCCCCCCGGTCAAAAGGACCATCTGAAAAAAGTGTAAAATCCAGAAAGGCAGGACAGGCCATGGAGAACTGGGAGCCTTGTTATGCTGATGGGCGGGATGTAAATTGCACACAGACACTCGGGAGAAGTGTATGGTGTTTCCTGAAACATCTAAAATACAAAGCAACAGAGCCTAGGGCACTTCCACTTATGGTCCTATAGCTTAGGGAAATTAAAATCAAAAAGACACAGCCACCCCAAAGTTTGGGAGGCCTCTGTTTACAAGAACCTCGTTTACCGTACAAGTTCAATATCACAGAAAGTGAAAAATGGATAAAGAAATTGTGGTACTTACGTACAATGCAGTATCACTCAGCAATGAAATCTATGTCATCAGGCCCGTAGCAGCATAATGAGTGGATTCAGGTACGATGATTCTAACTGAAATAAGTCACACAGAAAAAGAAACATCATAAGATATCAGTAATACACGGAATGTAAACTTGGCTACACAGGAACTGGATTCCAAAACAGAACAGGGTCTCAAATTTAGAAAACCAACTTATGCTTGCTTAAGGGGAAAGGTGAGTTGGGGTGCTGCATAAAACCAGAGATTGAAATGAGCAAAGATAAAGTTCCTTAAGCCAAATATGGAATAGACAAGAGCTACTCCTTGCTCAACGAAATGGACTCAACACTGCATATTAAACGCCTAAGAATGTACCTGACTAGTAAGTATCTTAAAACCTATGGATTGCTATGTCTCCGAAAGAGAATCAAGCATGTATACAGGGGCATAAACGCAGCAGTGATAGGATTGGAGAGGTTCGGTGAGCAAATGAAAACCCTTTGAAGTCACATTGCATGGTACCCATTCCCGGGTTTCAACTCTGCAGGTTTAAGGTATTCTTCCTTCAGCTAAAACATGCATGTGGAACCTAAAGCATGATCAACCATGTGATCGGGAGACGTGTTCAAATATGTCTCAGTTTTCATACCCTGGTACTCGTGTGCAACATTCCAGAAGCTTTACTAACACTCTCCCCACTTGGAGAGTCAGCGCCTTTAACCTCCTGTTTGGCCCAGTTTGCAATTTCTGCGGAAGATGAACAGGAATAGCGAGAACCAATGAGAGACTAGCTGGAGGTGTCTGGACGGGCAAATTTAACTCTCATTTCCCACCAGGAAGAGGAATTAACCAAAAGCTCAGCGTGCCGTGCCGGAACCAGATTAGGGCCTGAAGCCATCCTGCGGTGTTGCGGCCAGCTCACAAGAAAGCGAGTTGAAGAAAGGAGCTCAGGGGCACTGTAATGCACAAACCTGCAGAGTTATAAATGACAGCTATCGTCCAAAAATATACTGAAGTAAGGCTGCCAAGAGGACTTGAAAGCGGGGCAGAATTGCAGGAAACCGATTTCAGGAGGTAGACTGGAATTGCATTGAAAGCATAGGAAAAGAGGCAGAGCGTCCACAATGATGCACTTGGCCAAAAAGGGCGTATGCGTTTTTTCCTGAATATATTCAGGAAAAAACGCATACGCACTTTTTGGCCAACCAAGCAAACTTGCAAAGGAAATCTGCACTACAATGAAGTCGCACTTCCCCCCGGTCAAAAGGAGCATCTGAAAAAAGTGTAAAATCCAGAAAGGCAGGACAGTCCATGGAGAACTGGGAGCCTTGTTATGCTGATGGGCGGGATGTAAATTGCACACAGACACTCGGGAGAAGTGTATGGTGTTTCCTGAAACATCTAAAAAACAAAGCAACAGAGCCTAGGGCACTTCCACTTATGGTCCTATAGCTTAGGGAAATTAAAATCAAAAAGACACAGCCACCCCAAAGTTTGGGAGGTCTCTGTTTACAAGAACCTCGTTTACCGTACAAGTTCAATATCACAGAAAGTGAAAAATGGATAAAGAAATTGTGGTACTTACGTACAATGCAGTATCACTCAGCAATGAAATCTATGTCATCAGGCCCGTAGCAGCATAATGAGTGGATTCAGGTACGATGATTCTAACTGAAATAAGTCACACAGAAAAAGAAACATCATAAGATATCAGTAATACACGGAATGTAAACTTGGCTACACAGGAACTGGATTCCAAAACAGAACAGGGTCTCAAATTTAGAAAACCAACTTATGCTTGCTTAAGGGGAAAGGTGAGTTGGGGTGCTGCATAAAACCAGAGATTGAAATGAGCAAAGATAAAGTTCCTTAAGCCAAATATGGAATAGACAAGAGCTACTCCTTGCTCAACGAAATGGACTCAACACTGCATATTAAACGCCGAAGAATGTACCTGACTAGTAAGTATCTTAAAACCTATGGATTGCTATGTCTCCGAAAGAGAATCAAGCATGTATACAGGGGCATAAACGCAGCAGTGATAGGATTGGAGAGGTTCGGTGAGCAAATGAAAACCCTTTGAAGTCACATTGCATGGTACCCATTCCCGGGTTTCAACTCTGCAGGTTTAAGGTATTCTTCCTTCAGCTAAAACATGCATGTGGAACCTAAAGCATGATCAACCATGTGATCGGGAGACGTGTTCAAATATGTCTCAGTTTTCATACCCTGGTACTCGTGTGCAACATTCCAGACGCTTTACTAACACTCTCCCCACTTGGAGAGTCAGCGCCTTTAACCTCCTGTTTGGCCCAGTTTGCAATTTCTGCGGAAGATGAACAGGAATAGCGAGAACCAATGAGAGACTAGCTGGAGGTGTCTGGACGGGCAAATTTAACTCTCATTTCCCACCAGGAAGAGGAATTAACCAAAGGCTCAGCGTGCCGTGCCGGAACCAGATTAGGGCCTGAAGCCATCCTGCGGTGTTGCGGCCAGCTCACAAGAAAGCGAGTTGAAGAAAGGAGCTCAGGGGCACTGTAATGCACAAACCTGCAGAGTTATAAATGACAGCTATCGTCCAAAAATATACTGAAGTAAGGCTGCCAAGAGGACTTGAAAGCGGGGCAGAATTGCAGGAAACCGATTTCAGGAGGTAGACTGGAATTGCACTGAAAGCATAGGAAAAGAGGCAGAGCGTCCACAATGATGCACTTGGCCAAAAAGGGCGTATGCGTTTTTTCCTGAATATATTCAGGAAAAAACGCATATGCCCTTTTTGGCCAACCAAGCAAACTTGCAAAGGAAATCTGCACTACAATGAAGTCGCACTTCCCCCCGGTCAAAAGGAGCATCTGAAAAAAGTGTAAAATCCAGAAAGGCAGGACAGTCCATGGAGAACTGGGAGCCTTGTTATGCTGATGGGCGGGATGTAAATTGCACACAGACACTCGGGAGAAGTGTATGGTGTTTCCTGAAACATCTAAAAAACAAAGCAACAGAGCCTAGGGCACTTCCACTTATGGTCCTATAGCTTAGGGAAATTAAAATCAAAAAGACACAGCCACCCCAAAGTTTGGGAGGCCTCTGTTTACAAGAACCTCGTTTACCGTACAAGTTCAATATCACAGAAAGTGAAAAATGGATAAAGAAATTGTGGTACTTACGTACAATGCAGTATCACTCAGCAATGAAATCTATGTCATCAGGCCCGTAGCAGCATAATGAGTGGATTCAGGTACGATGATTCTAACTGAAATAAGTCACACAGAAAAAGAAACATCATAAGATATCAGTAATACACGGAATGTAAACTTGGCTACACAGGAACTGGATTCCAAAACAGAACAGGGTCTCAAATTTAGAAAACCAACTTATGCTTGCTTAAGGGGAAAGGTGAGTTGGGGTGCTGCATAAAACCAGAGATTGAAATGAGCACAGATAAAGTTCCTTAAGCCAAATATGGAATAGACAAGAGCTACTCCTTGCTCAACGAAATGGACTCAACACCGCATATTAAACACCTAAGAATGTACCTGACTAGTAAGTATCTTAAAACCTATGGATTGCTATGTCTGCAAAAGAGAATCAAGCATGTGTACAGGGGCATAAACGCAGCAGTGATAGGATTGGAGAGATTCGGTGAGCAAATGAAGACCCTTTGAAGTCATATTGCATGGTACCCATTCCACGGGTTTCAACTCTCCAGGTTTAAGGTATTCTTCCTTCAGCTAAAACATGCATGTGGAACCTAGAGTATGATCAACCATGTGATCGGGAGACGTGTTCAAATATGTCTCAGTTTTCGTACCCTGGTACTCGGGTGCAACATTCCAGACGCTTTACTAACACTCTCCCTACTTGGAGAGTCAGTCCCTTTAACCTCCTGTTTGGCCCAGTTTTCAATTGCTGCGGAAGATGAACAGGGATAGCGAGAACCAATGAGAGACTAGCTGGAGGTGTCTGGACGGGCAAATTTAACTCTCATTTCCCACCAGGAAGAGGAATTAACCAAAGGCTCAGCGTGCCGTGCCGGAACCAGATTAGGGCCTGAAGCCATCCTGCGGTGTTGCGGCCAGCTCACAAGAAAGCCAGTTGAAGAAAGGAGCTCAGGGGCACTGTAATGCACAAACCTGCAGAGTTATAAATGACAGCTATCGTCCAAAAATATACTGAAGTAAGGCTGCCAAGAGGACTTGAAAGCGGGGCAGAATTGCAGGAAACCGATTTCAGGAGGTAGACTGGAATTGCATTGAAAGCATAGGAAAAGAGGCAGAGCGTCCACAATGATGCACTTGGCCAAAAAGGGCGTATGCGCTTTTTCCTGAATATATTCAGGAAAAAACGGATACGCCCTTTTTGGCCAACCAAGCAAGCTTGCAAAGGAAATCTGCACTACATTGAAGTCTCACTTCCCCCCCGGTCAAAAGGGCCATCTGAAAAAAGTGTAAAATCCAGAAAGGCAGGACAGGCCATGGAGAACTGGGAGCCTTGTTATGCTGATGGGTGGGATGTAAATTGCCAACAGACACTCCGGAGAAGTGTATGGTGTTTCCTGAAACATCTAAAAAACAAAGCAACAGAGCCTAGGGCACTTCCACTTATGGTCCTATAGCTTAGGGAAATTAAAATAAAAAAGACACAGCCACCCCAAAGTTTGGGATGCCTCTGTTTACAAGAACCTCATTTACCGTACAAGTTCAATATCACAGAAAGTGAAAAATGGATAAAGAACTTGTGGTACTTACGTACAATGCAGTATCACTCAGCAATGAAATCTATGTCATCAGGCCCGTAGCAGCATAATGAGTGGATTCAGGTACGATGATTCTAACTGAAATAAGTCACACAGAAAAAGAAACATCATAAGATATCACTAATACACGGAATGTAAACTTGGCTACACAGGAACTGAATTACAGAACAGAACAGGGTCTCAAATTTAGAAAACCAACTTATGCTTGCTTAAGGGGAAAGGTGAGTTGGGGTGCTGCATAAAACCAGAGATTGAAATGAGCACAGATAAAGTTCCTTAAGCCATTATGGAATAGACAAGAGGTACTCCTTGCTCAACGAAATGGACTCAACACCCCATATTAAACGCCTAAGAATGTATCTGACTTGTAAGTATCTTAAAACCTATGGATTGCTATGTCTCCAAAAGAGAATCAAGCGTGTGTACAGGGACATAAACGCAGCAGTGATAGGATTGGAGAGGTTCGGTGAGCAAATGAAGACCTTTGAATTCATATTGCATGGTACCCATTCCACGGGTCTCAACTCTCCAGGTTTAAGGTATTCTTCCTTCAGCTAAAACATGCATGTGGAACCCAGAGTACGATGAACCATGGGAACGGGAGATGTGTTCAAATATGTCTCAGTTTTCCTCCCCTGGTACTCGGGTGCAACATTCCAGACACTTTACTAACACTCTCCCCACTTGGAGAGTCAGCGCCTTTAACCTCCTGTTTGGCCCAGTGTTCAATTTCTGTGGAAGATGAACAGGAATAGGGAGAACCAATGAGAGACTAGCTGGAGGTGTCTGGACGGGCAAATTTAACTCTCATTTCCCACCAGGAAGAGGAATTAACCAAAGGCTCAGTGTGCCGTGCCTGAACCAGATTAGGGCCTGAAGCCATCCTGCGGTGTTGCGGCCAGCTCACAAGAAAGCCAGTTGAAGAAAGGAGCTCGGGGACACTGTAATGCAGAAACCTGCAGAGTTATAAATGACAGCTATCGTCCAAAAATATACTGAAGTAAGGCTGTCAAGAGGACTTGAAAGCAGGGCAGAATTGCAGGAAACCGATTTCAGGAGGTAGACTGGAATTGCATTGAAAGCATAGGAAAAGAGGCAGAACGTCCACAATGATGCACTTGGCCAAAAAGGGCGTATGCTTTTTTTCCTGAATATATTCAGGAAAAAACGCATACGCCCTTTTTGGCTAACCAAGCAAGCTTGCAAAGGAAATCTGCACTACAATGAAGTCTCACTTCCCCCCGGTCAAAAGGGCCATCTGAAAAAAGTGTAAAATCCAGAAAGGCAGGACAGGCCATGGAGAACTGGGAGCCTTGTTATGCTGATGGGCGGGATGTAAATTGCCAACAGACACTCGGGAGAAGTGTATGGTGTTTCCTGAAACATCTAAAAAACAAAGCAACAGAGCCTAGGGCACTTCCACTTATGGTCCTATAGATTAGGGAAATTAAAATCCAAAAGACACAGCCACCCCAAAGTTTGGAATGGCTCTGTTTACAAGAACCTCGTTTACAGTAGAAGTTCAACATCCCAGAAAGTGAAAAATGGATAAAGAAGTTGTGGTATTTACTTACAAAGCAATATCACTCAGCAATGAAATCTATGTCATCAGGCCCTTAGCAGCACAATGAGTGGATTCAGGTATGATGATTCTAACTGAAATAAGTCACACAGAAAAAGAAACATCATAAGATATCACTAATACACGGAATGTAAACTTGGCTACACAGGAACTGAATTCCAAAACAGAACAGGGTCTCAAATTTAGAAAACCAACTTATGCTTGCTTAAGGGTAAAGGTGAGTTGGGGTGCTGCATAAAACCAGAGATTGAAATGAGCACAGATAAAGTTCCTTAAGCCAAATATGGAATAGACAAGAGCTACTCCTTGCTCAACGAAATGGACTCAACACCGCATATTAAACGCCTAAGAATGTACCTGACTAGTAAGTATCTTAAAACCTATGGATTGCTATGTCTCCAAAAGAGAATCAAGCGTGTGTACAGGGACATAAACGCAGCAGTGATAGGATTGGAGAGGTTCGGTGAGCAAATGAAGACCTCTGAAGTCATATTGCATGGTACCCATTCCACGGGTCTCAACTCTCCAGGTTTAAGGTATTCTTCCTTCAGCTAAAACATGCATGAGTAACCCAGAGTATGATCAACCGTGTGAACGGGAGCCGTGTTTAAATATGTCTCAGTTTTCCTCCCCTGATACTCGGGTGCAACATTCCAGACGCTTTACTAACACTCTCTCCACTTGGAGAGTCAGCGCCTTTAACCTCCTGTTTGGCCCTGTTTGCAATTTCTGCGGAAGATGAACAGGAATAGGGAGAACCAATGAGAGACTAGCTGGAGGTGTCTGGACGGGCAAATTTAACTCTCATTTCCCACCAGCAAGAGGAAATAACCAAAGGCTCAGCGTGCCGTTCCGGAACCAGATTAGGGCCTGAAGCCATCCTGCGGTGCTGCGGCCAGCTCAAAAGAAAGCGAGTTGAAGAAAAGAGCTCAGGGGCACTGTAATTCACAAACCTTCAGAGTTATAAATGACAGCTATCGTCCAAAAATATACTGAAGTAAGGCTGCCAAGAGGACTTGAAAGCCGGGCAGAATTGCAGGAAACCGATTTCAGGAGGTAGACTGGAATTGCATTGAAAGCATAGGAAAAGAGGCAGAACATCCACAATGATGCACTTGGCCAAAAAGGGCGTATGCGTTTTTTCCTGAATATATTCAGGAAAAAACGCATATGCCCTTTTTGGGCAACCAAGCAAGCTTGCAAAGGAAATCTGCACTACAATGAAGTCTCACTTCCCCCCGATCAAAGGGGCCATCTGAAAAAAGTGTAAAATCCAGAAAGGCAGGACAGGCCATGGAGAACTGGGAGCCTTGTTATGCTGATGGGCGGGATGTAAATTGCCAACAGACACTCGGGAGAAGTGTATGGTGTTTCCTGAAACATCTAAAAAACAAAGCAACAGAGCCTAGGGCACTTCCACTTATGGTCCTATAGCTTAGGGAAATTAAAATCAAAAAGACACAGCCACCCCAAAGTTTGGGACGCCTCTGTTTACAAGAACCTCGTTTACCGTACAAGTTCAATATCACAGAAAGTGAAAAATGGATAAAGAACTTGTGGTACTTACGTACAATGAAGTTTCACTCAGCAATGAAATCTATGTCATCAGCCCGTAGCAGCATAATGAGTGGATTCAGGTACGATGATTCTAACTGAAATAAGTCACACAGAAAAAGAAACATCATAAGATATCACTAATATACGGAATGTAAACTTGGCTACACAGGAACTGAATTCCAAAACAGAACAGGGTCTCAAATTTAGAAAACCAACTTATGCTTGCTTAAGGGGAAAGGTGAGTTGGGGTGCTGCATAAAACCAGACATTGAAATGAGCACAGATAAAGTTCCTTAAGCCAAATATGGAATAGACAAGAGCTATTCCTTGCTCAACGAAATGGACTCAACACCCCATATTAAACGCCTAAGAATGTACCTGACTAGTAAGTATCTTAAAACCTATGGATTGCTATGTCTCCAAAAGAGAATCAAGCGTGTGTACAGGGACATAAACGCAGCAGTGATAGGATTGGAGAGGTTCGGTGAGCAAATGAACACCTTTGAAGTCATATTGCATGGTACCCATTCCACGGGTCTCAACTCTCCAGGTTTAAGGTATTCTTCCTTCAGCTAAAACATGCATGTGGAACCCAGAGTACGATGAACCATGGGAACGGGAGACGTGTTCAAATATGTTTCAGTTTTCCTCCCCTGGTACTCGGGTGCAACATTCCAGACGCTTTACTAACACTCTCCCCCTTGGAGAGTCAGCGCCTTTAACCTCCTGATGGCCCAGTTTGCAATTTCTGTGGAAGATGAGCAGGAATAGGGAGAACCAATGAGAGACTAGCTGGAGGTGTCTGGACGGGCAAATTTAACTCTCATTTCCCACCAGGAAGAGGAAATAACCAAAGACACAGCATGCCATGCCGGAACCAGATTAGGGCCTGAAGCCATCCTGCGGTGTTGCGGCCAGCTCAAAAGAAAGCGAGTTGAAGAAAGGAGCTCAGGGGCACTGTAATTCACAAACCTGCAGAGTTATAAATGACAGCTATCGTCCAAAAATATACTGAAGTAAGGCTGTCAAGAGGACTTGAAAGCGGGGCAGAATTGCAGGAAACCGATTTCAGGAGGTAGACTGGAATTGCATTGAAAGCATAGGAAAAGAGGCAGAACGTCCACAATGATGCACTTGGCCAAAAAGGGCGTATGCGTTTTTTCCTGAATATATTCAGGAAAAAACGCATACGCCCTTTTTGGCCAACCAAGCAAACTTGCAAAGGAAAGCTGCACTACAATGAAGTCTCACTTCCACCCGGTCAAAAGGGCCATCTGAAAAAAGTGTAAAATCCAGAAAGGCAGGACAGGCCATGGAGAACTGGGAGCCTTGTTATGCTGATGGGCGGGATGTAAATTGCCAACAGAAACTCGGGAGAAGTGTATGGTGTTTCCTGAAACATCTAAAAAACAAAGCAACAGAGCCTAGGGCACTTCCACTTATGGTCCTATAGCTTAGGGAAATTAAAATCAAAAAGACACAGCCACCCCAAAGTTTGGGACAGCTCTGTTTACAAGAACATCGTTTACCGTACAAGTTCAATATCACAGAAAGTGAAAAACGGATAAAGAACTTGTGGTACTTACGTACAATGCAGTATCACTCAGCATGAAATCTATGTCATCAGGCTCGTAGCAGCATAATGAGTGGATTCAGGTACGATGATTCTAACTGAAATAAGTCACACAGAAAAAGAAACATCATAAGATATCACTAATACACGGAATGTAAACTTGGCTACACAGGAACTGAATTCCAAAACAGAACAGGGTCTCAAATTTAGAAAACCAACTTATGCTTGCTTAAGGGGAAAGGTGAGTTGGGGTGCTGCATAAAACCAGAGATTGAAATGAGCACAGATAAAGTTCCTTAAGCCAAATATGGAATAGACAAGAGCTACTCCTTGCTCAACGAAATGGACTCAACACCCCATATTAAACGCCTAAGAATGTACCTGACTAGTAAGTATCTTAAAACCTATGGATTGCTATGTCTCCAAAAGAGAATCAAGCGTGTGTACAGGGGCATAAACGCAGCAGTGATAGGATTGGAGAAGATTGGTGAGCAAATGAAGACCCTTTGAAGTCATATTGCATGGTACCCATTCCACGGGTTTCAACTACCCAGGTTTAAGGTATTCTTCCTTCAGCTAAAACATGCATGTGGAACCCAGAGTATGATCAACCGTGTGAACGGGAGACGTGTCAAATATGTCTCAGTTTTTCTCCCCTGGTACTCGGGTGCAACATTCCAGACGCTTTACTAACACTCTCCCAACTTGGAGAGTCAACGCCTTTAACCTCCTGTTTGGCCCAGTTTGCAATTTCTGGGGAAGATGAACAGGAATAGCGAGAACCAATGAGAGACTAGCTGGAGGTGTCTGGACGGGCAAATTTAACTCTCATTTCCCACCAGGAAGAGGAATTAACCAAAGGCTCAGTGTGCCGTGCCTGAACCAGATTAGGGCCTGAAACCATCCTGCGGTGTTGCGGCCAGCTCACAAGAAAGCGAGTTGAAGAAAGGAGCTCAGGGACACTGTAATGCACAAACCTGCAGAGTTATAAATGACAGCTATCGTCCAAAAATATACTGAAGTAAGGCTGCCAAGATGACTTGAAAGCAGGGCAGAATTGCAGGAAACCGATTTCAGGAGGTAGACTGGAATTGCATTGAAAGCATAGGAAAAGAGGCAGAACGTCCACAATGATGCACTTGGCCAAAAAGGGCATATGCGTTTTTTCCTGAATATATTCAGGAAAAAACGCATACGCACTTTTTGGCCAACCAAGCAAGCTTCCAAAGGAAATCTGCACTACAATGAAGTCTCACTTCCCCCCGGTCAAAAGGGCCATCTGAAAAAAGTGTAAAATCCAGAAAGGCAGGACAGTCCATGGAGAACTGGGAGCCTTGTTATTCTGATGGGCGGGATGTAAATTGCCAACAGACACTTGGGAGAAGTGTATGGTGTTTCCTGAAACATCTAAAAAACAAAGCAACAGAGCCTAGGGCACTTCCACTTATGGTCCTATAGCTTAGGGAAATTAAAATCAAAAAGACACAGCCACCCCAAAGTTTGGAACGGCTCTGTTTACAAGAACCTCGTTTACAGTAGAAGTTCAACATCCCAGAAAGTGAAAAATGGATAAAGAAGATGTGGTATTTACTTACAAAGCAATATCACTCAGCAATGAAATCTATGTCATCAGGCCCGTAGCAGCATAATGAGTGGATTCAGGTACGATGATTCTAACTGAAATAAGTCACACAGAAAAAGAAACATCATAAGATATCACTAATACACGGAATGTAAACTTGGCTACACAGGAACTGAATTCCAAAACAGAACAGGGTCTCAAATTTAGAAAACCAACTTATGCTTGCTTAAGGGTAAAGGTGAGTTGGGGTGCTGCATAAAACCAGAGATTGAAATGAGCACAGATAAAGTTCCTTAAGCCAAATATGGAATAGACAAGAGCTACTCCTTGCTCAACGAAATGGACTCAACATCCCATATTAAACGCCTAAGAATGTACCTGACTAGTAAGTATCTTAAAACCTATGGATTGCTATGTCTCCAAAAGAGAAACAAGCGTGTGTACAGGGGCATAAACGCAGCAGTGATAGGATTGGAGAGGTTCGGTGAGCAAATGAAGACCTTTGAAGTAATATTTCATGGTACCCATTCCACGGGTTTCAACTCTGCAGGTTTAAGGTATTCTTCCTTCAGCTAAAACATGCATGTGGAACCTAAAGCATGATCAACCATGTGATCGGGAGACGTGTTCAAATATGTCTCAGTTTTCATACCCTGGTACTCGTGTGCAACATTCCAGACGCTTTACTAACACTCTCCCCACTTGGAGAGTCACCGCCGTTAACCTCCTGTTTGGCCCAGTTTGCAATTTCTGCGGAAGATGAACAGGAATAGCGAGAACCAATGAGAGACTAGCTGGAGGTGTCTGGACGGGCAAATTTAACTCTCATTTCCCACCAGGAAGAGGAATTAACCAAAGGCTCAGCGTGCCGTGCCGGAACCAGATTAGGGCCTGAAGCCATCCTGCGGTGTTGCGGCCAGCTCACAAGAAAGCGAGTTGAAGAAAGGAGCTCAGGGGCACTGTAATGCACAAACCTGCAGAGTTATAAATGACAGCTATCGTCCAAAAATATACTGAAGTAAGGCTGCCAAGAGGACTTGAAAGCGGGGCAGAATTGCAGGAAACCGATTTCAGGAGGTAGACTGGAATTGCATTGAAAGCATAGGAAAAGAGGCAGAGCGTTCACAATGATGCACTTGGCCAAAAAGGGCGTATGCGTTTTTTCCTGAATATATTCAGGAAAAAACGCATACGCTCTTTTTGGCCAACCAAGCAAACTTGCAAAGGAAATCTGCACTACAATGAAGTCGCACTTCCCCCCGGTCAAAAGGAGCATCTGAAAAAAGTGTAAAATCCAGAAAGGCAGGACAGTCCATGGAGAACTGGGAGCCTTGTTATGCTGATGGGCGGGATGTAAATTGCACACAGACACTCGGGAGAAGTGTATGGTGTTTCCTGAAACATCTAAAAAACAAAGCAACAGAGCCTAGGGCACTTCCACTTATGGTCCTATAGCTTAGGGAAATTAAAATCAAAAAGACACAGCCACCCCAAAGTTTGGGAGGCCTCTGTTTACAAGAACCTCGTTTACCGTACAAGTTCAACATCACAGAAAGTGAAAAATGGATAAAGAAATTGTGGTACTTACGTACAATGCAGTATCACTCAGCAATGAAATCTATGTCATCAGGCCCGTAGCAGCATAATGAGTGGATTCAGGTACGATGATTCTAACTGAAATAAGTCACACAGAAAAAGAAACATCATAAGATATCAGTAATACACGGAATGTAAACTTGGCTACACAGGAACTGGATTCCAAAACAGAACAGGGTCTCAAATTTAGAAAACCAACTTATGCTTGCTTAAGGGGAAAGGTGAGTTGGGGTGCTGCATAAAACCAGAGATTGAAATGAGCACAGATAAAGTTCCTTAAGCCAAATATGGAATAGACAAGAGCTACTCCTTGCTCAACGAAATGGACTCAACACCGCATATTAAACGCCTAAGAATGTACCTGACTAGTAAGTATCTTAAAACCCATGGATTGCTATGTCTGCAAAAGAGAATCAAGCATGTGTACAGGGGCATAAACGCAGCAGTGATAGGATTGGAGAGGTTCGGTGAGCAAATGAAGACCCTTTGAAGTCATATTGCATGGTACCCATTCCACGGGTTTCAACTCTGCAGGTTTAAGGTATTCTTCCTTCAGCTAAAACATGCATGTGGAACCTAGAGTATGATCAACCATGTGATCGGGAGACGTGTTCAAATATGTCTCAGTTTTCGTACCCTGGTACTCGGGTGCAACATTCCAGACGCTTTACTAACACTCTCCCTACTTGGAGAGTCAGTCCCTTTAACCTCCTGTTTGGCCCAGTTTTCAATTGCTGCGGAAGATGAACAGGGATAGCGAGAACCAATGAGAGACTAGCTGGAGGTGTCTGGACGGGCAAATTTAACTCTCATTTCCCACCAGGAAGAGGAATTAACCAAAGGCTCAGCGTGCCGTGCCGGAACCAGATTAGGGCCTGAAGCCATCCTGCGTTGTTGCGGCCAGCTCACAAGAAAGCGAGTTGAAGAAAGGAACTCAGGGGCACTGTAATGCACAAACCTGCAGAGTTATAAATGACAGCTATCGTCCAAAAATATACTGAAGTAAGGCTGCCAAGAGGACTTGAAAGCGGGGCAGAATTGCAGGAAACCGATTTCAGGAGGTAGACTGGAATTGCATTGAAAGCATAGGAAAAGAGGCAGAGCGTCCACAATGATGCACTTGGCCAAAAAGGGCGTATGCGTTTTTTCCTGAATATATTCAGGAAAAAACGCATACGCCCTTTTCGGCCAACCAAGCAAACTTGCAAAGGAAATCTGCACTACAATGAAGTCGCACTTCCCCCCGGTCAAAAGGAGCATCTGAAAAAAGTGTAAAATCCAGAAAGGCAGGACAGTCCATGGAGAACTGGGAACCTTGTTATGCTGATGGGCGGGATGTAAATTGCACACAGACACTCGGGAGAAGTGTATGGTGTTTCCTGAAACATCTAAAAAACAAAGCAACAGAGCCTAGGGCACTTCCACTTATGGTCCTATAGCTTAGGGAAATTAAAATCAAAAAGACACAGCCACCCCAAAGTTTGGGAGGCCTCTGTTTACAAGAACCTCGTTTACCGTACAAGTTCAATATCACAGAAAGTGAAAAATGGATAAAGAAATTGTGGTACTTACGTACAATGCAGTATCACTCAGCAATGAAATCTATGTCATCAGGCCCGTAGCAGCATAATGAGTGGATTCAGGTACGATGATTCTAACTGAAATAAGTCACACAGAAAAAGAAACATCATAAGATATCAGTAATACACGGAATGTAAACTTGGCTACACAGGAACTGGATTCCAAAACAGAACAGGGTCTCAAATTTAGAAAACCAACTTATGCTTGCTTAAGGGGAAAGGTGAGTTGGGGTGCTGCATAAAACCAGAGATTGAAATGAGCACAGATAAAGTTCCTTAAGCCAAATATGGAATAGACAAGAGCTACTCCTTGCTCAACGAAATGGACTCAACACCGCATATTAAACGCCTAAGAATGTACCTGACTAGTAAGTATCTTAAAACCTATGGATTGCTATGTCTGCAAAAGAGAATCAAGCATGTGTACAGGGGCATAAACGCAGCAGTGATAGGATTGGAGAGGTTCGGTGAGCAAATGAAGACCCTTTGAAGTCATATTGCATGGTACCCATACCACGGGTTTCAACTCTGCAGGTTTAAGGTATTCTTCCTTCAGCTAAAACATGCATGTGGAACCTAGAGTATGATCAACCATGTGATCGGGAGATGTGTTCAAATATGTCTCAGTTTTCGTACCCTGGTACTCGGGTGCAACATTCCAGACGCTTTACTAACACTCTCCCTACTTGGAGAGTCAGTCCCTTTAACCTCCTGTTTGGCCCAGTTTTCAATTGCTGCGGAAGATGAACAGGGATAGCGAGAACCAATGAGAGACTAGCTGGAGGTGTCTGGACGGGCAAATTTAACTCTCATTTCCCACCAGGAAGAGGAATTAACCAAAGGCTCAGCGTGCCGTGCCGGAACCAGATTAGGGCCTGAAGCCATCCTGCGTTGTTGCGGCCAGCTCACAAGAAAGCGAGTTGAAGAAAGGAACTCAGGGGCACTGTAATGCACAAACCTGCAGAGTTATAAATGACAGCTATCGTCCAAAAATATACTGAAGTAAGGCTGCCAAGAGGACTTGAAAGCGGGGCAGAATTGCAGGAAACCGATTTCAGGAGGTAGACTGGAATTGCATTGAAAGCATAGGAAAAGAGGCAGAGCGTCCACAATGATGCACTTGGCCAAAAAGGGCGTATGCGTTTTTTCCTGAATATATTCAGGAAAAAACGCATACGCCCTTTTCGGCCAACCAAGCAAACTTGCAAAGGAAATCTGCACTACAATGAAGTCGCACTTCCCCCCGGTCAAAAGGAGCATCTGAAAAAAGTGTAAAATCCAGAAAGGCAGGACAGTCCATGGAGAACTGGGAACCTTGTTATGCTGATGGGCGGGATGTAAATTGCACACAGACACTCGGGAGAAGTGTATGGTGTTTCCTGAAACATCTAAAAAACAAAGCAACAGAGCCTAGGGCACTTCCACTTATGGTCCTATAGCTTAGGGAAATTAAAATCAAAAAGACACAGCCACCCCAAAGTTTGGGAGGCCTCTGTTTACAAGAACCTCGTTTACCGTACAAGTTCAATATCACAGAAAGTGAAAAATGGATAAAGAAATTGTGGTACTTACGTACAATGCAGTATCACTCAGCAATGAAATCTATGTCATCAGGCCCGTAGCAGCATAATGAGTGGATTCAGGTACGATGATTCTAACTGAAATAAGTCACACAGAAAAAGAAACATCATAAGATATCAGTAATACACGGAATGTAAACTTGGCTACACAGGAACTGGATTCCAAAACAGAACAGGGTCTCAAATTTAGAAAACCAACTTATGCTTGCTTAAGGGGAAAGGTGAGTTGGGGTGCTGCATAAAACCAGAGATTGAAATGAGCACAGATAAAGTTCCTTAAGCCAAATATGGAATAGACAAGAGCTACTCCTTGCTCAACGAAATGGACTCAACACCGCATATTAAACGCCTAAGAATGTACCTGACTAGTAAGTATCTTAAAACCTATGGATTGCTATGTCTGCAAAAGAGAATCAAGCATGTGTACAGGGGCATAAACGCAGCAGTGATAGGATTGGAGAGGTTCGGTGAGCAAATGAAGACCCTTTGAAGTCATATTGCATGGTACCCATACCACGGGTTTCAACTCTGCAGGTTTAAGGTATTCTTCCTTCAGCTAAAACATGCATGTGGAACCTAGAGTATGATCAACCATGTGATCGGGAGATGTGTTCAAATATGTCTCAGTTTTCGTACCCTGGTACTCGGGTGCAACATTCCAGACGCTTTACTAACACTCTCCCTACTTGGAGAGTCAGTCCCTTTAACCTCCTGTTTGGCCCAGTTTTCAATTGCTGCGGAAGATGAACAGGGATAGCGAGAACCAATGAGAGACTAGCTGGAGGTGTCTGGACGGGCAAATTTAACTCTCATTTCCCACCAGGAAGAGGAATTAACCAAAGGCTCAGCGTGCCGTGCGGGAACCAGATTAGGGCTTGAAGCCATCCTGCTGTGTTGCGGCCAGGTCACAAAAAAGCGAGTTGAAGAAAGGAGCTCAGGGGCACTGTAATTCACAAACCTGCAGAGTTATAAATGACAGCTATCGTCCAAAAATATACTGAAGTAAGGCTGCCAAGAGGACTTGAAAGCCGGGCAGAATTGCAGGAAACCGATTTCAGGAGGTAGGCTGGAATTGCATTGAAAGCATAGGAAAAGAGGCAGAACGTCCACAATGATGCACTTGGTCAAAAAGGGCGTATGCGTTTTTTCCTGAATATATTCAGGAAAAAACGCATACGCCCTTTTTGGCCAACCAAGCAAGCTTGCAAAGGAAATCTGCACTACATTGAAGTCTCACTTCCCCCCCGGTCAAAAGGGCCATCTGAAAAAAGTGTAAAATCCAGAAAGGCAGGACAGGCCATGGAGAACTGGGAGCCTTGTTATGCTGATGGGCGGGATGTAAATTGACAACAGACACTCCGGAGAAGTGTATGGTGTTTCCTGAAACATCTAAAAAACAAAGCAACAGAGCCTAGGGCACTTCCACTTATGGTCCTACAGCTTAGGGAAATTAAAATCAAAAAGACACAGCCACCCCAAAGTTTGGGACGCCTCTGTTTACAAGAACCTCGTTTACCGTACAAGTTCAATATCACAGAAAGTGAAAAATGGATAAAGAACTTGTGGTACTTACGTACAATGCAGTATCACTCAGCAATGAAATCTATGTCATCAGGCCCGTAGTAGCATAATGAGTGGATTCAGGTACGATGATTCTAACTGAAATAAGTCACACAGAAAAAGAAACATCATAAGATATCACTAATACACGGAATGTAAACTTGGCTACACAGGAACTGGATTCCAAAACAGAACAGGGTCTCAAATTTAGAAAACCAACTTATGCTTGCTTAAGGGGAAAGGTGAGTTGGGGTGCTGCATAAAACCAGAGATTGAAATGAGCACAGATAAAGTTCCTTAAGCCAAATACGGAATAGACAAGAGCTACTCCTTGCTCAACGAAATGGACTCAACATCCCATATTAAACGCCTAAGAATGTACCTGACTAGTAAGTATCTTAAAACCTATGGATTGCTATGTCTCCAAAAGAGAATCAAGCGTGTGTACAGGGGCATAAACGCAGCAGTGATAGGATTGGAGAGGATCGGTGAGCAAATGAAGACCTTTGAAGTCATATTGCATGGTACCCATTCCACGGGTCTCAGCTCTCCAGGTTTAAGGTATTCTTCCTTCAGCTAAAACATGCATGTGGAACCCAGAGTATGATCAACCGTGTGAACGGGAGACGTGTTCAAATATGTCTCAGTTTTCGTACCCTGGTACTCGGGTGCAACATTCCAGACGCTTTACTAACACTCTCCCCACTTGGAGAGTCAGCGCCTTTAACCTCCTGTTTGGCCCAGTTTGCAATTTCTGTGGAAGATGAACAGGAATAGCGAGAACCAATGAGAGACTAGCTGGAGGTGTCTGGACGGGCAAATTTAACTCTCATTTCCCACCAGGAAGAGGAAATAACCAAAGGCTCAGCGTGCCGTGCCAGAACCAGATTAGGGCCTGAAGCCATCCTGCGGTGTTGCGGCCAGCTCAAAAGAAAGCGAGGTGAAGAAAAGAGCTCAGGGGCACTGTAATTCACAAACCTGCAGAGTTATAAATGACAGCTATCGTCCAAAAATATACTGAAGTAAGGCTGCCAAGAGGACTTGAAAGCGGGGCAGAATTGCAGGAAACCGATTTCAGGAGGTAGACTGGAATTGCATTGAAAGCATAGGAAAAGAGGCAGAACGTCCACAATGATGCACTTGGCCAAAAAGGGCGTATGCGTTTTTTCCTGAATATATTCAGGAAAAAACGCATACGCCCTTTTTGGCCAACCAAGCAAGCTTGCAAAGGAAATCTGAACTACAATGAAGTCTCACTTCCCCCCCGGTCAAAAGGGCCATCTGAAAAAAGTGTAAAATCCAGAAAGGCAGGACAGGCCATGGAGAACTGGGAGCATTGTTATGCTGATGGGCGGGATGTAAATTGCCAACAGACACTCGGGAGAAGTGTATGGTGTTTCCTGAAACATCTAAAAAACAAAGCAACAGAGCCTAGGGCACTTCCACTTATGGTCCTATAGCTTAGGGAAATTAAAATCAAAAAGACACAGCCACCCCAAAGTTTGGGACGCCTCTGTTTACAAGAACCTCGTTTACAGTACAAGTTCAACATCGCAGAAAGTGAAAAATGGATAAAGAACTTGTGGTACTTACGTACAATGCAGTATCACTCAGCAATGAAATCTATGTCATCAGGCCCGTAGCAGCATAATGAGTGGATTCAGGTAGGATGATTCTAACTGAAATAAATCACACAGAAAAAGAAACATCATAAGATATCACTAATACACGGAATGTAAACTTGGCTACACAGGAACTGAATTCCAAAACAGAACAGGGTCTCATATTTAGAAAAGCAACTTATGCTTGCTTAAGGGGAAAGGTGAGTTGGGGTGCTGCATAAAACCAGAGATTGAAATGAGCACAGATAAAGTTCCTTAAGCCATTATGGAATAGACAAGAGGTACTCCTTGCTCAACGAAATGGACTCAACACCCCATATTAAACGCCTAAGAATGTATCTGACTTGTAAGTATCTTAAAACCTATGGATTGCTATGTCTCCAAAAGAGAATCAAGCGTGTGTACAGGGACATAAACGCAGCAGTGATAGGATTGGAGAGGTTCGGTGAGCAAATGAAGACCTTTGAATTCATATTGCATGGTACCCATTCCACGGGTCTCAACTCTCCAGGTTTAAGGTATTCTTCCTTCAGCTAAAACATGCATGTGGAACCCAGAGTTCGATGAACCATGGGAACGGGAGATGTGTTCAAATATGTCTCAGTTTTCCTCCCCTGGTACTCGGGTGCAACATTCCAGACACTTTACTAACACTCTCCCCACTTGGAGAGTCAGCGCCTTTAACCTCCTGTTTGGCCCAGTGTGCAATTTCTGTGGAAGATGAACAGGAATAGGGAGAACCAATGAGAGACTAGCTGGAGGTGTCTGGACGGGCAAATTTAACTCTCATATCCCACCAGGAAGAGGAATTAACCAAAGGCTCAGTGTGCCGTGCCTGAACCAGATTAGGGCCTGAAGCCATCCTGCGGTGTTGCGGCCAGCTCACAAGAAAGCCAGTTGAAGAAAGGAGCTCGGGGACACTGTAATTCACAAACCTGCAGAGTTATAAATGACAGCTATCGTCCAAAAATATACTGAAGTAAGGCTGTCAAGAGGACTTGAAAGCAGGGCAGAATTGCAGGAAACCGATTTCAGGAGGTAGACTGGAATTGCATTGAAAGCATAGGAAAAGAGGCAGAACGTCCACAATGATGCACTTGGCCAAAAAGGGCGTATGCTTTTTTTCCTGAATATATTCAGGAAAAAACGCATACGCCCTTTTTGGCCAACCAAGCAAGCTTGCAAAGGAAATCTGCACTACAATGAAGTCTCACTTCCCCCCGGTCAAAAGGGCCATCTGAATAAAGTGTAAAATCCAGAAAGGCAGGACAGGCCATGGAGAACTGGGAGCCTTGTTATGCTGATGGGCGGGATGTAAATTGCCAACAGACACTCGGGAGAAGTGTATGGTGTTTCCTGAAACATCTAAAAAACAAAGCAACAGAGCCTAGGGCACTTCCACTTATGGTCCTATAGATTAGGGAAATTAAAATCCAAAAGACACAGCCACCCCAAAGTTTGGAACGGCTCTGTTTACAAGAACCTCGTTTACAGTACAAGATCAACATCCCAGAAAGTGAAAAACGGATAAAGAAGTTGTGGTATTTACTTACAAAGCAATATCACTCAGCAATGAAATCTATGTCATCAGGCCCTTAGCAGCACAATGAGTGGATTCAGGTATGATGATTCTAACTGAAATAAGTCACACAGAAAAAGAAACATCATAAGATATCACTAATACACGGAATGTAAACTTGGCTACACAGGAACTGAATTCCAAAACAGAACAGGGTCTCAAATTTAGAAAACCAACTTATGCTTGCTTAAGGGTAAAGGTGAGTTGGGGTGCTGCATAAAACCAGAGATTGAAATGAGCACAGATAAAGTTCCTTAAGCCAAATATGGAATAGACAAGAGCTACTCCTTGCTCAACGAAATGGACTCAACACCGCATATTAAACGCCTAAGAATGTACCTGACTAGTAAGTATCTTAAAACCTATGGATTGCTATATCTCCAAAAGAGAATCAAGCGTGTGTACAGGGACATAAACGCAGCAGTGATAGGATTGGAGAGGTTCGGTGAGCAAATGAAGACCTCTGAAGTCATATTGCATGGTACCCATTCCACGGGTCTCAACTCTCCAGGTTTAAGGTATTCTTCCTTCAGCTAAAACATGCATGAGTAACCCAGAGTATGATCAACCGTGTGAACGGGAGCCGTGTTTAAATATGTCTCAGTTTTCCTCCCCTGGCACTCGGGTGCAACATTCCAGACGCTTTACTAACACTCTCTCCACTTGGAGAGTCAGCGCCTTTAACCTCCTGTTTGGCCCTGTTTGCAATTTCTGCGGAAGATGAACAGGAATAGGGAGAACCAATGAGAGACTAGCTGGAGGTGTCTGGACGGGCAAATTTAACTCTCATTTCCCACCAGGAAGAGGAAATAACCAAAGGCTCAGCGTGCCGTTCCGGAACCAGATTAGGGCCTGAAGCCATCCTGCGGTGTTGCGGCCAGCTCAAAAGAAAGCGAGTTGAAGAAAAGAGCTCAGGGGCACTGTAATTCACAAACCTTCAGAGTTATAAATGACAGCTATCGTCCAAAAATATACTGAAGTAAGGCTGTCAAGAGGACTTGAAAGCCGGGCAGAATTGCAGGAAACCGATTTCAGGAGGTAGACTGGAATTGCATTGAAAGCATAGGAAAAGAGGCAGAACGTCCACAATGATGCACTTGGCCAAAAAGGGCGTATGCGTTTTTTCCTGAATATATTCAGGAAAAAACGCATACGCCCTTTTTGGCCAACCAAGCAAGCTTGCAAAGGAAAGCTGCACTACAATGAAGTCTCACTTCCACCCGGTCAAAAGGGCCATCTGAAAAAAGTGTAAAATCCAGAAAGACAGGACAGGCCATGGAGAACTGGGAGCCTTGTTATGCTGATGGGCGGGATGTAAATTGCCAACAGACACTCAGGAGAAGTGTATGGTGTTTCCTGAAACATCTAAAAAACAAAGCAACAGAGCCTAGGGCACTTCCACTTATGGTCCTATAGCTTAGGGAAATTAAAATCAAAAAGACACAGCCACCCCAAAGTTTGGGACAGCTCTGTTTACAAGAACATCGTTTACCGTACAAGTTCAATATCACAGAAAGTGAAAAACGGATAAAGAACTTGTGGTACTTACGTACAATGCAGTATCACTCAGCATGAAATCTATGTCATCAGGCTCGTAGCAGCATAATGAGTGGATTCAGGTACGATGATTCTAACTGAAATAAGTCACACAGAAAAAGAAACATCATAAGATATCACTAATACACGGAATGTAAACTTGGCTACACAGGAACTGAATTCCAAAACAGAACAGGGTCTCAAATTTAGAAAACCAACTTATGCTTGCTTAAGGGGAAAGGTGAGTTGGGGTGCTGCATAAAACCAGAGATTGAAATGAGCACAGATAAAGTTCCTTAAGCCAAATATGGAATAGACAAGAGCTACTCCTTGCTCAACGAAATGGACTCAACACCCCATATTAAACACCTAAGAATGTACCTGAGTAGTAAGTATCTTAAAACCTATGGATTGCTATGTCTCCAAAAGAGAATCAAGCGTGTGTACAGGGGCATAAACGCAGCAGTGATAGGATTGGAGAAGATCGGTGAGCAAATGAAGACCCTTTGAAGTCATATTGCATGGTACCCATTCCACGGGTTTCAACTACCCAGGTTTAAGGTATTCTTCCTTCAGCTAAAACATGCATGTGGAACCCAGAGTATGATCAACCGTGTGAACGGGAGACGTGTTCAAATATGTCTCAGTTTTTCTCCCCTGGTACTCGGGTGCAACATTCCAGACGCTTTACTAACACTCTCCCAACTTGGAGAGTCAACGCCTTTAACCTCCTGTTTGGCCCAGTTTGCAATTTCTGGGGAAGATGAACAGGAATAGCGAGAACCAATGAGAGACTAGCTGGAGGTGTCTGGACGGGCAAATTTAACTCTCATTTCCCACCAGGAAGAGGAATTAACCAAAGGCTCAGTGTGCCGTGCCTGAACCAGATTAGGGCCTGAAACCATCCTGCGGTGTTGCGGCCAGCTCACAAGAAAGCGAGTTGAAGAAAGGAGCTCAGGGACACTGTAATGCACAAACCTGCAGAGTTATAAATGACAGCTATCGTCCAAAAATATACTGAAGTAAGGCTGCCAAGATGACTTGAAAGCAGGGCAGAATTGCAGGAAACCGATTTCAGGAGGTAGACTGGAATTGCATTGAAAGCATAGGAAAAGAGGCAGAACGTCCACAATGATGCACTTGGCCAAAAAGGGCATATGCGTTTTTTCCTGAATATATTCAGGAAAAAACGCATACGCACTTTTTGGCCAACCAAGCAAGCTTCCAAAGGAAATCTGCACTACAATGAAGTCTCACTTCCCCCCGGTCAAAAGGGCCATCTGAAAAAAGTGTAAAATCCAGAAAGGCAGGACAGTCCATGGAGAACTGGGAGCCTTGTTATTCTGATGGGCCGGATGTAAATTGCCAACAGACACTTGGGAGAAGTGTATGGTGTTTCCTGAAACATCTAAAAAACAAAGCAACAGAGCCTAGGGCACTTCCACTTATGGTCCTATAGCTTAGGGAAATTAAAATCAAAAAGACACAGCCACCCCAAAGTTTGGAACGGCTCTGTTTACAAGAACCTCGTTTACAGTAGAAGTTCAACATCCCAGAAAGTGAAAAATGGATAAAGAAGATGTGGTATTTACTTACAAAGCAATATCACTCAGCAATGAAATCTATGTCATCAGGCCCGTAGCAGCATAATGAGTGGATTCAGGTACGATGATTCTAACTGAAATAAGTCACACAGAAACAGAAACATCATAAGATATCACTAATACACGGAATGTAAACTTGGCTACACAGGAACTGAATTCCAAAACAGAACAGGGTCTCAAATTTAGAAAACCAACTTATGCTTGCTTAAGGGGAAAGGTGAGTTGGGGTGCTGCATAAAACCAGAGATTGAAATGAGCACAGATAAAGTTCCTTAAGCCAAATATGGAATAGACAAGAGATACTCCTTGCTCAACGAAATGGACTCAACATCCCATATTAAACGCCTAAGAATGTACCTGACTAGTAAGTATCTTAAAACCTATGGATTGCTATGTCTCCAAAAGAGAATCAAGCGTGTGTACAGGGGCATAAACGCAGCAGTGATAGGATTGGAGAGGTTCGGTGAGCAAATGAAGACCTCTGAAGTCATATTGCATGGTACCCATTCCACGGGTCTCAACTCTCCAGGTTTAAGGTATTCTTCCTTCAGCTAAAACATGCATGTGGAACCCAGAGTATGATCAACCGTGTGAACGGGAGACGTGTTCAAATATGTCTCAGTTTTCGTACCCTGGTACTCGGGTGCAACATTCCAGACGCTTTACTAACACTCTCCCCACTTGGAGAGTCAGCGCCTTTAACCTCCTGTTTGGCCCAGTTTGCAATTTCTGTGGAAGATGAACAGGAATAGCGAGAACCAATGAGAGACTAGCTGGAGGTGTCTGGACGGGCAAATTTAACTCTCATTTCCCACCAGGAAGAGGAAATAACCAAAGGCTCAGCGTGCCGTGCCAGAACCAGATTAGGGCCTGAAGCCATCCTGCGGTGTTGCGGCCAGCTCACAAGAAAGCCAGTTGAAGAAAGGAGCTCGGGGACACTGTAATGCAGAAACCTGCAGAGTTATAAATGACAGCTATCGTCCAAAAATATACTGAATTAAGGCTGCCAAGAGGTCTTGAAAGCAGGGCAGAATTGCAGGAAACCGATTTCAGGAGGTAGACTGGAATTGCATTGAAAGCATAGGAAAAGAGGCAGAACGTCCACAATGATGCACTTGGCCAAAAAGGGCGTATGCGTTTTTTCCTGAATATATTCAGGAAAAAACGCATACGCCCTTTTTGGCCAACCAAGCAAGCTTGCAAAGGAAATCTGCACTACAATGAAGTCTCACTTCCCCCCAGTCAAAAGGGCCATCTGAAAAAAGTGTAAAATCCAGAAAGGCAGGACAGGCCATGGAGAACTGGGAGCCTTGTTATGCTGATGGGCGGGATGTAAATTGCCAACAGACACTCGGGAGAAGTGTATGGTGTTTCCTGAAACATCTAAAAAACAAAGCAACAGAGCCTAGGGCACTTCCACTTATGGTCCTATAGATTAGGGAAATTAAAATCCAAAAGACACAGCCACCCCAAAGTTTGGAATGGCTCTGTTTACAAGAACCTCGTTTACAGTAGAAGTTCAACATCCCAGAAAGTGAAAAATGGATAAAGAAGTTGTGGTATTTACTTACAAAGCAATATCACTCAGCAATGAAATCTATGTCATCAGGCCCTTAGCAGCACAATGAGTGGATTCAGGTATGATGATTCTAACTGAAATAAGTCACACAGAAAAAGAAACATCATAAGATATCACTAATACACGGAATGTAAACTTGGCTACACAGGAACTGAATTCCAAAACAGAACAGGGTCTCAAATTTAGAAAACCAACTTATGCTTGCTTAAGGGTAAAGGTGAGTTGGGGTGCTGCATAAAACCAGAGATTGAAATGAGCACAGATAAAGTTCCTTAAGCCAAATATGGAATAGACAAGAGCTACTCCTTGCTCAACGAAATGGACTCAACACCGCATATTAAACGCCTAAGAATGTACCTGACTAGTAAGTATCTTAAAACCTATGGATTGCTATGTCTCCAAAAGAGAATCAAGCGTGTGTACAGGGACATAAACGCAGCAGTGATAGGATTGGAGAGGTTCGGTGAGCAAATGAAGACCTCTGAAGTCATATTGCATGGTACCCATTCCACGGGTCTCAACTCTCCAGGTTTAAGGTATTCTTCCTTCAGCTAAAACATGCATGAGTAACCCAGAGTATGATCAACCGTGTGAACGGGAGCCGTGTTTAAATATGTCTCAGTTTTCCTCCCCTGGTACTCGGGTGCAACATTCCAGACGCTTTACTAACACTCTCTCCACTTGGAGAGTCAGCGCCTTTAACCTCCTGTTTGGCCCAGTTTGCAATTTCTGCGGAAGATGAACAGGAATAGGGAGAACCAATGAGAGACTAGCTGGAGGTGTCTGGACGGGCAAATTTAACTCTCATTTCCCACCAGGAAGAGGAAATAACCAAAGGCTCAGCGTGCCGTGCCGGAACCAGATTAGGGCCTGAAGCCATCCTGCGGTGTTGCGGCCAGCTCAAAAGAAAGCGAGTTGAAGAAAAGAGCTCAGGGGCACTGTAATTCACAAACCTTCAGAGTTATAAATGACAGCTATCGTCCAAAAATACACTGAAGTAAGGCTGCCAAGAGGACTTGAAAGCCGGGCAGAATTGCAGGAAACCGATTTCAGGAGGTAGACTGGAATTGCATTGAAAGCATAGGAAAAGAGGCAGAACGTCCACAATGATGCACTTGGCCAAAAAGGGCGTATGCGTTTTTTCCTGAATATATTCAGGAAAAAACGCATACGCCCTTTTTGGGCAACCAAGCAAGCTTGCAAAGGAAATCTGCACTACAATGAAGTCTCACTTCCCCCCGATCAAAAGGGCCATCTGAAAAAAGTGTAAAATCCAGAAAGGCAGGACAGGCCATGGAGAACTGGGAGCCCTGTTATGCTGATGGGCGGGATGTAAATTGCCAACAGACACTCGGGAGAAGTGTATGGTGTTTCCTGAAACATCTAAAAAACAAAGCAACAGAGCCTAGGGCACTTCCACTTATGGTCCTATAGCTTAGGGAAATTAAAATCAAAAAGACACAGCCACCCCAAAGTTTGGGACGCCTCTGTTTACAAGAACCTCGTTTACCGTACAAGTTCAATATCACAGAAAGTGAAAAATGGATAAAGAACTTGTGGTACTTACGTACAATGAAGTATCACTCAGCAATGAAATCTATGTCATCAGGCCCGTAGCAGCATAATGAGTGGATTCAGGTACGATGATTCTAACTGAAATAAGTCACACAGAAAAAGAAACATCATAAGATATCACTAATATACGGAATGTAAACTTGGCTACACAGGAACTGAATTCCAAAACAGAACAGGGTCTCAAATTTAGAAAACCAACTTATGCTTGCTTAAGGGGAAAGGTGAGTTGGGGTGCTGCATAAAACCAGACATTGAAATGAGCACAGATAAAGTTCCTTAAGCCAAATATGGAATAGAGAAGAGCTATTCCTTGCTCAACGAAATGGACTCAACACCCCATATTAAACGCCTAAGAATGTACCTGACTAGTAATTATCTTAAAACCTATGGATTGCTATGTCTCCAAAAGAGAATCAAGCGTGTGTACAGGGACATAAACGCAGCAGTGATAGGATTGGAGAGGTTCGGTGAGCAAATGAAGACCTTTGAAGTCATATTGCATGGTACCCATTCCACGGGTCTCAACTCTCCAGGTTTAAGGTATTCTTCCTTCAGCTAAAACATGCATGTGGAACCCAGAGTACGATGAACCATGGGAACGGGAGACGTGTTCAAATATGTCTCAGTTTTCGTACCCTGGTACTCGGGTGCAACATTCCAGACGCTTTACTAACACTCTCCCCCTTGGAGAGTCAGCGCCTTTAACCTGCTGTTTGGCCCAGTTTGCAATTTCTGTGGAAGATGAACAGGAATAGCGAGAACCAATGAGAGACTAGCTGGAGGTGTCTGGACGGGCAAATTTAACTCTCATTTCCCACCAGGAAGAGGAAATAACCAAAGGCTCAGCGTGCCGTGCCAGAACCAGATTAGGGCCTGAAGCCATCCTGTGGTGTTGCGGCCAGCTCACAAGAAAGCCAGTTGAAGAAAGGAGCTCGGGGACACTGTAATGCAGAAACCTGCAGAGTTATAAATGACAGCTATCGTCCAAAAATATACTGAAGTAAGGCTGCCAAGAGGACTTGAAAGCAGGGCAGAATTGCAGGAAACCGATTTCAGGAGGTAGACTGGAATTGCATTGAAAGCATAGGAAAAGAGGCAGAACGTCCACAATGATGCACTTGGCCAAAAAGGGCGTATGCGTTTTTTCCTGAATATATTCAGGAAAAAACGCATACGCCCTTTTTGGCCAACCAAGCAAGCTTGCAAAGGAAATCTGCACTACAATGAAGTCTCACTTCCCCCCAGTCAAAAGGGCCATCTGAAAAAAGTGTAAAATCCAGAAAGGCAGGACAGGCCATGGAGAACTGGGAGCCTTGTTATGCTGATGGGCGGGATGTAAATTGCCAACAGACACTCGGGAGAAGTGTATGGTGTTTCCTGAAACATCTAAAAAACAAAGCAACAGAGCCTAGGGCACTTCCACTTATGGTCCTATAGATTAGGGAAATTAAAATCCAAAAGACACAGCCACCCCAAAGTTTGGAATGGCTCTGTTTACAAGAACCTCGTTTACAGTAGAAGTTCAACATCCCAGAAAGTGAAAAATGGATAAAGAAGTTGTGGTATTTACTTACAAAGCAATATCACTCAGCAATGAAATCTATGTCATCAGGCCCTTAGCAGCACAATGAGTGGATTCAGGTATGATGATTCTAACTGAAATAAGTCACACAGAAAAAGAAACATCATAAGATATCACTAATACACGGAATGTAAACTTGGCTACACAGGAACTGAATTCCAAAACAGAACAGGGTCTCAAATTTAGAAAACCAACTTATGCTTGCTTAAGGGTAAAGGTGAGTTGGGGTGCTGCATAAAACCAGAGATTGAAATGAGCACAGATAAAGTTCCTTAAGCCAAATATGGAATAGACAAGAGCTACTCCTTGCTCAACGAAATGGACTCAACACCGCATATTAAACGCCTAAGAATGTACCTGACTAGTAAGTATCTTAAAACCTATGGATTGCTATGTCTCCAAAAGAGAATCAAGCGTGTGTACAGGGACATAAACGCAGCAGTGATAGGATTGGAGAGGTTCGGTGAGCAAATGAAGACCTCTGAAGTCATATTGCATGGTACCCATTCCACGGGTCTCAACTCTCCAGGTTTAAGGTATTCTTCCTTCAGCTAAAACATGCATGAGTAACCCAGAGTATGATCAACCGTGTGAACGGGAGCCGTGTTTAAATATGTCTCAGTTTTCCTCCCCTGGTACTCGGGTGCAACATTCCAGACGCTTTACTAACACTCTCTCCACTTGGAGAGTCAGCGCCTTTAACCTCCTGTTTGGCCCAGTTTGCAATTTCTGCGGAAGATGAACAGGAATAGGGAGAACCAATGAGAGACTAGCTGGAGGTGTCTGGACGGGCAAATTTAACTCTCATTTCCCACCAGGAAGAGGAAATAACCAAAGGCTCAGCGTGCCGTGCCGGAACCAGATTAGGGCCTGAAGCCATCCTGCGGTGTTGCGGCCAGCTCAAAAGAAAGCGAGTTGAAGAAAAGAGCTCAGGGGCACTGTAATTCACAAACCTTCAGAGTTATAAATGACAGCTATCGTCCAAAAATATACTGAAGTAAGGCTGCCAAGAGGACTTGAAAGCCGGGCAGAATTGCAGGAAACCGATTTCAGGAGGTAGACTGGAATTGCATTGAAAGCATAGGAAAAGAGGCAGAACGTCCACAATGATGCACTTGGCCAAAAAGGGCGTATGCGTTTTTTCCTGAATATATTCAGGAAAAAACGCATACGCCCTTTTTGGGCAACCAAGCAAGCTTGCAAAGGAAATCTGCACTACAATGAAGTCTCACTTCCCCCCGATCAAAAGGGCCATCTGAATAAAGTGTAAAATCCAGAAAGGCAGGACAGGCCATGGAGAACTGGGAGCCCTGTTATGCTGATGGGCGGGATGTAAATTGCCAACAGACACTCGGGAGAAGTGTATGGTGTTACCTGAAACATCTAAAAAACAAAGCAACAGAGCCTAGGGCACTTCCACTTATGGTCCTATAGCTTAGGGAAATTAAAATCAAAAAGACACAGCCACCCCAAAGTTTGGGACGCCTCTGTTTACAAGAACCTCGTTTACCGTACAAGTTCAATATCACAGAAAGTGAAAAATGGATAAAGAACTTGTGGTACTTACGTACAATGAAGTATCACTCAGCAATGAAATCTATGTCATCAGGCCCGTAGCAGCATAATGAGTGGATTCAGGTACGATGATTCTAACTGAAATAAGTCACACAGAAAAAGAAACATCATAAGATATCACTAATATACGGAATGTAAACTTGGCTACACAGGAACTGAATTCCAAAACAGAACAGGGTCTCAAATTTAGAAAACCAACTTATGCTTGCTTAAGGGGAAAGGTGAGTTGGGGTGCTGCATAAAACCAGACATTGAAATGAGCACAGATAAATTTCCTTAAGCCAAATATGGAATAGACAAGAGCTATTCCTTGCTCAACGAAATGGACACAACACCCCATATTAAACGCCTAAGAATGTACCTGACTAGTAAGTATCTTAAAACCTATGGATTGCTATGTCTCCAAAAGAGAATCAAGCGTGTGTACAGGGACATAAACGCAGCAGTGATAGGATTGGAGAGGTTCGGTGAGCAAATGAAGACCTTTGAAGTCATATTGCATGGTACCCATTCCACGGGTCTCAACTCTCCAGGTTTAAGGTATTCTTCCTTCAGCTAAAACATGCATGTGGAACCCAGAGTACGATGAACCATGGGAACGGGAGACGTGTTCAAATATGTCTCAGTTTTCCTCCCCTGGTACTCGGGTGCAACATTCCAGACGCTTTACTAACACTCTCCCCCTTGGAGAGTCAGCGCCTTTAACCTCCTGATGGCCCAGTTTGCAATTTCTGTGGAAGATGAACAGGAATAGCGAGAACCAATGAGAGACTAGCTGGAGGTGTCTGGACGGGCAAATTTAACTCTCATTTCCCACCAGGAAGAGGAAATAACCAAAGACTCAGCATGCCATGCCGGAACCAGATTAGGGCCTGAAGCCATCCTGCGGGGTTGCGGCCAGGTCAAAAGAAAGCGAGTTGAAGAAAGGAGCTCAGACTGTAATTCACAAACCTGCAGAGTTATAAATGACAGCTATCGTCCAAAAATATACTGAAGTAAGGCTGTCAAGAGGACTTGAAAGCGGGGCAGAATTGCAGGAAACCGATTTCAGGAGGTAGACTGGAATTGCATTGAAAGCATAGGAAAAGAGGCAGAACGTCCACAATGATGCACTTGGCCAAAAAGGGCGTATGCGTTTTTTCCTGAATATATTCAGGAAAAAACGCATACGCCCTTTTTGGCCAACCAAGCAAGCTTGCAAAGGAAAGCTGCACTACAATGAAGTCTCACTTCCACCCGGTCAAAAGGGCCATCTGAAAAAAGTGTAAAATCCAGAAAGGCAGGACAGGCCATGGAGAACTGGGAGCCTTGTTATGCTGATGGGCGGGATGTAAATTGCCAACAGACACTCGGGAGAAGTGTATGGTGTTTCCTGAAACATCTAAAAAACAAAGCAACAGAGCCTAGGGCACTTCCACTTATGGTCCTATAGATTAGGGAAATTAAAATCCAAAAGACACAGCCACCCCAAAGTTTGGAATGGCTCTGTTTACAAGAACCTCGTTTACAGTAGAAGTTCAACATCCCAGAAAGTGAAAAATGGATAAAGAAGTTGTGGTATTTACTTACAAAGCAATATCACTCAGCAATGAAATCTATGTCATCAGGCCCTTAGCAGCACAATGAGTGGATTCAGGTATGATGATTCTAACTGAAATAAGTCACACAGAAAAAGAAACATCATAAGATATCACTAATACACGGAATGTAAACTTGGCTACACAGGAACTGAATTCCAAAACAGAACAGGGTCTCAAATTTAGAAAACCAACTTATGCTTGCTTAAGGGTAAAGGTGAGTTGGGGTGCTGCATAAAACCAGAGATTGAAATGAGCACAGATAAAGTTCCTTAAGCCAAATATGGAATAGACAAGAGCTACTCCTTGCTCAACGAAATGGACTCAACACCGCATATTAAACGCCTAAGAATGTACCTGACTAGTAAGTATCTTAAAACCTATGGATTGCTATGTCTCCAAAAGAGAATCAAGCGTGTGTACAGGGACATAAACGCAGCAGTGATAGGATTGGAGAGGTTCGGTGAGCAAATGAAGACCTCTGAAGTCATATTGCATGGTACCCATTCCACGGGTCTCAACTCTCCAGGTTTAAGGTATTCTTCCTTCAGCTAAAACATGCATGAGTAACCCAGAGTATGATCAACCGTGTGAACGGGAGCCGTGTTTAAATATGTCTCAGTTTTCCTCCCCTGGTACTCGGGTGCAACATTCCAGACGCTTTACTAACACTCTCCCAACTTGGAGAGTCAACGCCTTTAACCTCCTGTTTGGCCCAGTTTGCAATTTCTGGGGAAGATGAACAGGAATAGCGAGAACCAATGAGAGACTAGCTGGAGGTGTCTGGACGGGCAAATTTAACTCTGATTTCCCACCAGGAAGAGGAATTAACCAAAGGCTCAGTGTGCCGTGCCTGAACCAGATTAGGGCCTGAAACCATCCTGCGGTGTTGCGGCCAGCTGACAAGAAAGCGAGTTGAAGAAAGGAGCTCAGGGACACTGTAATGCACAAACCTGCAGAGTTATAAATGACAGCTATCGTCCAAAAATATACTGAAGTAAGGCTGCCAAGATGACTTGAAAGCAGGGCAGAATTGCAGGAAACCGATTTCAGGAGGTAGACTGGAATTGCATTGAAAGCATAGGAAAAGAGGCAGAACGTCCACAATGATGCACTTGGCCAAAAAGGGCATATGCGTTTTTTCCTGAATATATTCAGGAAAAAACGCATACGCACTTTTTGGCCAACCAAGCAAGCTTCCAAAGGAAATCTGCACTACAATGAAGTCTCACTTCCCCCAGGTCAAAAGGGCCATCTGAAAAAAGTGTAAAATCCAGAAAGGCAGGACAGGCCATGGAGAACTGGGAGCCTTGTTATGCTGATGGGCGGGATGTAAATTGCCAACAGACACTTGGGAGAAGTGTATGGTGTTTCCTGAAACATCTAAAAAACAAAGCAACAGAGCCTAGGGCACTTCCACTTATGGTCCTATAGCTTAGGGAAATTAAAATCAAAAAGACACAGCCACCCCAAAGTTTGGAACGGCTCTGTTTACAAGAACCTCCTTTACAGTAGAAGTTCAACATCCCAGAAAGTGAAAAACGGATAAAGAACTTGTGGTACTTACGTACAATGCAGTATCACTCAGCATGAAATCTATGTCATCAGGCTCGTAGCAGCATAATGAGTGGATTCAGGTACGATGATTCTAACTGAAATAAGTCACACAGAAAAAGAAACATCATAAGATATCACTAATACATGGAATGTAAACTTGGCTACACAGGAACTGAATTCCAAAACAGAACAGGGTCTCAAATTTAGAAAACCAACTTATGCTTGCTTAAGGGGAAAGGTGAGTTGGGGTGCTGCATAAAACCAGACATTGAAATGAGCACAGATAAAGTTCCTTAAGCCAAATATGGAATAGACAAGAGCTATTCCTTGCTCAACGAAATGGACTCAACACCCCATATTAAACGCCTAAGAATGTACCTGACTAGTAAGTATCTTAAAACCTATGGATTGCTATGTCTCCAAAAGAGAATCAAGCGTGTGTACAGGGGCATAAACGCAGCAGTGATAGGATTGGAGAAGATAGGTGAGCAAATGAAGACCCTTTGAAGTCATATTGCATGGTACCCATTCCACGGGTTTCAACTACCCAGGTTTAAGGTATTCTTCCTTCAGCTAAAACATGCATGTGGAACCCAGAGTATGATCAACCGTGTGAACGGGAGACGTGTTCAAATATGTCTCAGTTTTTCTCCCCTGGTACTCGGGTGCAACATTCCAGACGCTTTACTAACACTCTCCCAACTTGGAGAGTCAACGCCTTTAACCTCCTGTTTGGCCCAGTTTGCAATTTCTGGGGAAGATGAACAGGAATAGCGAGAACCAATGAGAGACTAGCTGGAGGTGTCTGGACGGGCAAATTTAACTCTGATTTCCCACCAGGAAGAGGAATTAACCAAAGGCTCAGTGTGCCGTGCCTGAACCAGATTAGGGCCTGAAACCATCCTGCGGTGTTGCGGCCAGCTCACAAGAAAGCGAGTTGAAGAAAGGAGCTCAGGGACACTGTAATGCACAAACCTGCAGAGTTATAAATGACAGCTATCGTCCAAAAATATACTGAAGTAAGGCTGCCAAGATGACTTGAAAGCAGGGCAGAATTGCAGGAAACCGATTTCAGGAGGTAGACTGGAATTGCATTGAAAGCATAGGAAAAGAGGCAGAACGTCCACAATGATGCACTTGGCCAAAAAGGGCATATGCGTTTTTTCCTGAATATATTCAGGAAAAAACGCATACGCACTTTTTGGCCAACCAAGCAAGCTTCCAAAGGAAATCTGCACTACAATGAAGTCTCACTTCCCCCAGGTCAAAAGGGCCATCTGAAAAAAGTGTAAAATCCAGAAAGGCAGGACAGGCCATGGAGAACTGGGAGCCTTGTTATGCTGATGGGCGGGATGTAAATTGCCAACAGACACTTGGGAGAAGTGTATGGTGTTTCCTGAAACATCTAAAAAACAAAGCAACAGAGCCTAGGGCACTTCCACTTATGGTCCTATAGCTTAGGGAAATTAAAATCAAAAAGACACAGCCACCCCAAAGTTTGGAACGGCTCTGTTTACAAGAACCTCCTTTACAGTAGAAGTTCAACATCCCAGAAAGTGAAAAATGGATAAAGAAGTTGTGGTATTTACTTACAAAGCAATATTACTCAGCAATGAAATCTATGTCATCAGGCCCTTAGCAGCACAATGAGTGGATTCAGGTATGATGATTCTAACTGAAATAAGTCACACAGAAAAAGAAACATCATAAGATATCACTAATACACGGAATGTAAACTTGGTTACACAGGAACTGAATTCCAAAACAGAACAGGGTCTCAAATTTAGAAAACCAACTTATGCTTGTTTAAGGGTAAAGGTGAGTTGGGGTGCTGCATAAAACCAGAGATTGAAATGAGCACAGATAAAGTTCCTTAAGCCAAATATGGAATAGACAAGAGCTACTCCTTGCTCAACGAAATGGACTCAACACCGCATATTAAACGCCTAAGAATGTACCTGACTAGTAAGTATCTTAAAACCTATGGATTGCTATGTCTCCGAAAGAGAATCAAGCATGTGTACAGGGGCATAAACGCAGCAGTGATAGGATTGGAGAGGTTCGGTGAGCAAATGAAGACCCTTTGAAGTCATATTGCATGGTACCCATTCCACGGGTTTCTACTACCCAGGTTTAAGGTATTCTTCCTTCAGCTAAAACATGCATGTGGAACCTAGAGTATGATCAACCATGTGATCGGGAGACATGTTCAAACATGTCTCAGTTTTCGTACCCTGGTACTCGGGTGCAACATTCCAGACGCTTTACTAACACTCTCCCGACTTGGAGAGTCAGTCCCTTTAACCTCCTGTTTGGCCCAGTTTGCAATTTCTGCGGAAGATGAACAGGAATAGCGAGAACCAATGAGAGACTAGCTGGAGGTGTCTGGACGGGCAAATTTAACTCTCATTTCCCACCAGGAAGAGGAATTAACCAAAGGCTCAGCGTGCCGTGCCGGAACCAGATTAGGGCCTGAAGCCATCCTGCGGTGTTGCGGCCAGGTCACAAGAAAGCGAGTTGAAGAAAGGAGCTCAGGGGCACTGTAATTCACAAACCTGCAGAGTTATAAATGACAGCTATCGTCCAAAAATATACTGAAGTAAGGCTGCCAAGAGGACTTGAAAGCGGGGCAGAATTGCAGGAAACCGATTTCAGGAGGTAGACTGGAATTGCATTGAAAGCATAGGAAAAGAGGCAGAACGTCCACAATGATGCACTTGGCCAAAAAGGGCGTATGCGTTTTTTCCTGAATATATTCAGGAAAAAACGCATACGCACTTTTTGGCCAACCAAGCAAGCTTGCAAAGGAAATCTGCACTACAATGAAGTCTCACATCCGCCCGGTCAAAAGGGCCATCTGAAAAAAGTGTAAAATCCAGAAAGGCAGGACAGGCCATGGAGAACTGGGAGCCTTGTTATGCTGATGGGCGGGATGTAAATTGCCAACAGACACTCGGGAGAAGTGTATCGTGTTTCCTGAAACATCTAAAAAACAAAGCAACAGAGCCTAGGGCACTTCCACTTATGGTCCTATAGCTTAGGGAAATTAAATTCAAAAAGACACAGCCACCCCAAAGTTTGGGACGCCTCTGTTTACAAGAACCGCGTTTACAGTACAAGTTCAATATCACAGAAAGTGAAAAATGGATAAAGAACTTGTGGTACTTACGTACAATGCAGTATCACTCAGCAATGAAATCTATGTCATCAGGCCCGTAGCAGCATAATGAGTGGATTCAGATACGATGATTCTAACTGAAATAAGTCACACAGAAAAAGAAACATCATAAGATATCACTAATACACGGAATGTAAACTTGGCTACACAGGAACTGAATTCCAAAACAGAACAGGATCTCAAATTTAGAAAACCAACTTATGCTTGTTTAAGGGGAAAGGTGAGTTGGGGTGCTGCATAAAACCAGAGATTGAAATGAGCACAGATAAAGTTCCTTAAGGCAAATATGGAATAGACAAGAGCTACTCCTTGCTCAACGTAATGGACTCAACACCCCATATTAAACGCCTAAGAATGTACCTGACTAGTATGTATCTTAAAACCTATGGATTGCTATGTCTCCAAAAGAGAATCAAGCGTGTGTACAGGGGCATAAACGCAACAGTGATAGGATTGGAGAGGTTCGGTGAGCAAATGAAGACCCTTTGAAGTCATATTGCATGGTACCCATTCCACGGGTTTCAACTCTCCAGGTTTAAGGTATTCTTCCTTCAGCTAAAACATGCATGTAGAACCTAGAGTATGATCAACCATGTGATCGGGAGACGTGTTCAAATATGTCTCAGTTTTCGTACCCTGGTACTCGGGTGCAACATTCCAGACGCTTTACTAACACTCTCCCGACTTGGAGAGTCAGTGCCTTTAACCTCCTGTTTGGCCCAGTTTGCAATTTCTGCGGAAGATGAACAGGAATAGCGAGAACCAATGAGAGACTAGCTGGAGGTGTCTGGACGGGCAAATTTAACTCTCATTTCCCACCAGGAAGAGGAATTAACCAAAGGCTCAGCGTGCCGTGCCGGAACCAGATTAGGGCCTGAAGCCATCCTGCGGTGTTGCGGCCAGGTCACAAGAAAGCGAGTTGAAGAAAGGATCTCAGGGACACTGTAATTCAGAAACCTGCAGAGTTATAAATGACAGCTATCGTCCAAAAATATACTGAAGTAAGGCTGCCAAGAGGACTTGAAAGCGGGGCAGAATTGCAGGAAACCGATTTCAGGAGGTAGACTGGAATTGCATTGAAAGCATAGGAAAGGGGGCAGAGCGTCCACAATGATGCACTTGGCCAAAAAGGGCGTATGCGTTTTTTCCTGAATATATTCAGGAAAAAACGCATACGCCCTTTTTGGCCAACCAAGCAAGCTTGCAAAGGAAATCTGCACTACAATGAAGTCTCACTTCCCCCCGGTCAAAAGGGTCATCTGAAAAAAGTGTAAAATCCAGAAAGGCAGGACAGGCCATGGAGAACTGGGAGCCTTGTTATGCTGATGGGCGGGATGTAAATTGCCAAGAGACACTCGGAAGAAGTGTATGGTGTTTCCTGAAACATCTAAAAAACAAAGCAACAGAGCCTAGGGCACTTCCACTTATGGTCCTATAGCTTAGGGAAATTAAAATCAAAAACACACAGCCACCTGAAAGTTTGGCACGGCTCTGTTTACAAGAACCTCGTTTACAGTACAAGTTCAACATCGCAGAAAGTGAAAAATGGATAAAGAAGTTGTGGTATTTACTTACAAAGCAATATCACTCAGCAATGAAATCTATGTCATCAGGCCCTTAGGAGCACAATGAGTGGATTCAGGTACGATGATTCTAACTGAAATAAGTAACACAAAAAAAGAAACATCATAAGATATCAGTAATACACGGAATGTAAACTTGGCTACACAGGAACTGAATTACAAAACAAAACAGGGTCTCAAATTTAGAAAACCAACTTATTCTTGCTTAAGGGTAAAGGTGAGTTGGGGTGCTGCATAAAACCAGAGATTGAAATGAGCACAGATAAAGTTCCTTAAGCCAAATATGGAATAGACAAGAGCTACTCCTTGCTCGACGAAATGGACTCAACACCGCATATTAAACGCCTAAGAATGTACCTGACTAGTAAGTATCTTAAAACCTATGGATTGCTATGTCTCCGAAAGAGAATCAAGCATGTGTACAGGGGCATAAACGCAGCAGTGATAGGATTGGAGAGGTTCGGTGAGCAAATGAAGACCCGTTGAAGTCATATTGCATGGTACCCATTCCACGGGTTTCACCTACCCAGGTTTAAGGTATTCTTCCTTCAGCTAAAACATGCATGTGGAACCTAGAGTATGATCAACCATGTGATCGGGAGACGTGTTCAAATATGTCTCAGTTTTCCTCCCCTGGTACTCGGGTGCAACATTCCAGACGCTTTACTAACACTCTCACCACTTGGAGAGTCAGTCCCTTTAACCTCCTGTTTGGCCCAGTTTGCAATTTCTGCGGAAGATGAACAGGAATAGCGAGAACCAATGAGAGACTAGCTGGAGGTGTCTGGACGGGCAAATTTAACTCTCATTTCCCACCAGGAAGAGGAAGTAACTAAAGGCTCACCGTGCCACGCCGAAACCAGAGTAGGGCCTGAAGCCATCCTGTGGTGTTGCGGCCAGCTCACAAGAAAGCGAGTTGAAGAAAGGAGCTCAAGGTCACTGTAATTCACAAACCTGCAGAGTTATAAATGACAGCTATCGTCCAAAAATATACTGAAGTAAGGCTGCCAAGAGGACTTGAAAGCGGGGCAGAATTGCAGGAAACCGATTTCAGGAGGTAGACTGGAATTGCATTGAAAGCATAGGAAAAGAGGCAGAACGTCCACAATGATGCACTTGGCCAAAAAGGGCGTATGCGTTTTTTCCTGAATATATTCAGGAAAAAACGCATACGCCCTTTTTGGCCAACCAAGCAAGCTTGCAAAGGAAATCTGCACTACAATGAAGTCTCACTTCCCCCCGGTCAAAAGGGTCATCTGAAAAAAGTGTAAAATCCAGAAAGGCAGGACAGGCCATGGAGAACTGGGAGCCCTGTTATGCTGATGGGCGGGATGTAAATTGCCAACAGACACTTGGGAGAAGTGTATGGTGTTTCCTGAAACATCTAAAAAACAAAGCAACCGAGCCTAGGGCATTTCCACTTATGGTCCTATAGCTTAGGGAAATTAAAATCAAAAAGACACAGCCACCCGAAAGTTTGGGACGCCTCTGTTAACAAGAACCTCGTTTACCGTACAAGTTCAATATCACAGAAAGTGAAAAATGCATAAAGAACTTGCGGTACTTACGAACAATGCAGTATCACTCAGCAATGAAATCTATGTCATCAGGCCCTTAGCAGCACAATGAGTGGATTCAGGTATGATGATTGTAACTGAAATAAGTCACACAGAAAAAGAAACATCATAAGATATCAGTAATATACGGAATAAACTTGGCTACACAGGAAATGAATTACAGAACAGAACAGGGTCTCAAATTTAGAAAACCAACTTATGCTTGCTTAAGGGTAAAGGTGAGTTGGGGTGCTGCATAAAACCAGAGATTGAAATGAGCACAGATAAAGTTCCTTAAGCCAAATATGGAATAGACAAGAGCTACTCCTTGCTCAATGAAATGGTCTCAACACCGCATAATAAACGCCTAAGAATGTACCTGACTAGTAAGTATCTTAAAAGCTATGGATTGCTATGTCTCCGAAAGGGAATCAAGCATGTGTACAGGGGCATAAGCGCAGCAGTGATAGGATTGGAGAGGTTCGGTGAGGAAATGAAGACCCTTTGAAGTCATATTGCATGGTACCCATTCCACGGGTTTCAACTACCCAGGTTTAAGGTATTCTTCCTTCAGCTAAAACATGCATGTGGAACCTAGAGTATGATCAACCATGTGAACGGGAGACATGTTCAAATATGTCTCAGTTTTCGTACCCTGGTACTCGGGTGCAACATTCCAGACGCTTTACTAACACTCTCCCGACTTGGAGAGTCAGTCCCTTTAACCTCCTGTTTCGCCCAGTTTGCAATTTCTGCGGAAGATGAACAGGAATAGCGAAAACCAATGACAGACTAGCTGGAGGTGTCTGGACGGGCAAATTTAACTCTCATTTCCCACCAGGAAGAGGAAGTAACTAAAGGCTCACCGTGCCACGCCGGAACCAGATTAGGGCCTGAAGCCATCCTGCGGTGTTGCGGCCAGGTCACAAGAAAGCGAGTTGAAGAAAGGATCTCAGGGACACTGTAATTCACAAACCTGCAGAGTTATAAATGACAGCTATCGTCCAAAAATATACTGAAGTAAGGCTGCCAAGAGGACTTGAAAGCGGGGCAGAATTGCAGGAAACCGATTTCAGGAGGTAGACTGGAATTGCATTGAAAGCATAGGAAAAGGGGCAGAGCGTCCACAATGATGCACTTGGCCAAAAAGGGCGTATGCGTTTTTTCCTGAATATATTCAGGAAAAAACGCATAAGCGCTTTTTGGCCAACCAAGCAAGCTTGCAAAGGAAATCTGCACTACAATGAAGTCTCACTTCCCCCCGGTCAAAAGGGCCATCTGAAAAAAGTGTAAAATCCAGAAAGGCTGGACAGGCCATGGAGAACTGGGAGCCTTGTTATGCTGATGGGCGGGATGTAAATTGCCAACAGACACTCGGGAGAAGTGTATGGTGTTTCCTGAAACATCTAAAAAACAAAGCAACAGAGCCTAGGGCACTTCCACTTATGGTCCTATAGCTTAGGGAAATTAAAATCAAAAAGACACAGCCACCCCAAAGTTTGGAACGGCTCTGTTTACAAGAACCTCGTTTACAGTACAAGTTCAACATCGCAGAAAGTGAAAAATGGATAAAGAAGTTGTGGTATTTACGTATAAAGCAATATCACTCAGCAAAGAAATCTATGTCATCAGGCCCTTAGCAGCACAATGATTGGATTCAGGTACGATGATTCTAACTGAAATAAGTCACACAGAAAAAGAAACATCATAAGATATCAGTAATACACGGAATGTAAACTTGGCTACACAGGAACTGAATTACAGAACAGAACAGGGTCTCAAATTTAGAAAACCAACTTATGCTTGCTTAAGGGTAAAGGTGAGTTGGGTTGCTGCATAAAACCAGAGATTGAAATGAGCACAGATAAAATTCCTTAAGCCAAATATGGAATAGACAAGAGCTACTCCTTGCTCAACGAAATGGACTCAACACCGCATATTAAACGCCTAAGAATGTACCTGACTAGTAAGTATCTTAAAACCTATGGATTGCTATGTCTCCGAAAGGGAATCAAGCATGTGTATAGGGACATAAACGCAGCAGTGATAGGATTGGAGAGGTTCGGTGAGCAAATGAAGACCCTTTGAAGTCATATTGCATGGTACCCATTCCACGGGTTTCAACTACCCAGGTTTAAGGTATTCTTCCTTCAGCTAAAACATGCATGTGGAACCTAGAGTATGATCAACCATGTGATCGGGAGACATGTTCAAATATGTCTCAGTTTTCGTACCCTGGTACTCGGGTGCAACATCCCAGACGCTTTACTAACACTCTCCCGACTTGGAGAGTCAGTCCCTTTAACCTCCTGTTTGGCCCAGTTTGCAATTTCTGCGGAAGATGAACAGGAATAGCGAGAACCAATGAGAGACTAGCTGGAGGTGTCTGGACGGGCAAATTTAACTCTCATTTCCCACCAGGAAGAGGAATTAACCAAAGGCTCAGCGTGCCGTGCCGGAACCATATTAGGGCCTGAAGCCATCCTGCGGTGTTGCGGCCAGCTCACAAGAAAGCGAGTTGAAGAAAGGAGCTCAGGGGCACTGTAATTCACAAACCTGCAGAGTTATAAATGACAGCTATCGTCCAAAAATATACTGAAGTAAGGCTGCCAAGAGGACTTGAAAGCGGGGCAGAATTGCAGGAAACCGATTTCAGGAGGTAGACTGGAATTGCATTGAAAGCATAGGAAAAGGGGCAGAGCGTCCACAATGATGCACTTGGCCAAAAAGTGCGTATGCGTTTTTTCCTGAATATATTCAGGAAAAAACGCATAAGCGCTTTTTGGCCAACCAAGCAAGCTTGCAAAGGAAATCTGCACTACAATGAAGTCTCACTTCCCCCCGGTCAAAAGGGCCATCTGAAAAAAGTGTAAAATCCAGAAAGGCTGGACAGGCCATGGAGAACTGGGAGCCTTGTTATGCTGATGGGCGGGATGTAAATTGCCAACAGACACTCGGGAGAAGTGTATGGTGTTTCCTGAAACATCTAAAAAACAAAGCAACAGAGCCTAGGGCACTTCCACTTATGGTCCTATAGCTTAGGGAAATTAAAATCAAAAAGACACAGCCACCCCAAAGTTTGGAATGGCTCTGTTTACAAGAACCTCGTTTACAGTACAAGTTCAACATCGCAGAAAGTGAAAAATGGATAAAGAAGTTGTGGTATTTACGTATAAAGCAATATCACTCAGCAAAGAAATCTATGTCATCAGGCCCTTAGCAGCACAATGATTGGATTCAGGTACGATGATTCTAACTGAAATAAGTCACACAGAAAAAGAAACATCATAAGATATCAGTAATACACGGAATGTAAACTTGGCTACACAGGAACTGAATTACAGAACAGAACAGGGTCTCAAATTTAGAAAACCAACTTATGCTTGCTTAAGGGTAAAGGTGAGTTGGGTTGCTGCATAAAACCAGAGATTGAAATGAGCACAGATAAAATTCCTTAAGCCAAATATGGAATAGACAAGAGCTACTCCTTGCTCAACGAAATGGACTCAACACCGCATATTAAACGCCTAAGAATGTACCTGACTAGTAAGTATCTTAAAACCTATGGATTGCTATGTCTCCGAAAGGGAATCAAGCATGTGTATAGGGACATAAACGCAGCAGTGATAGGATTGGAGAGGTTCGGTGAGCAAATGAAGACCCTTTGAAGTCATATTGCATGGTACCCATTCCACGGGTTTCAACTACCCAGGTTTAAGGTATTCTTCCTTCAGCTAAAACATGCATGTGGAACCTAGAGTATGATCAACCATGTGATCGGGAGACATGTTCAAATATGTCTCAGTTTTCGTACCCTGGTACTCGGGTGCAACATCCCAGACGCTTTACTAACACTCTCCCGACTTGGAGAGTCAGTCCCTTTAACCTCCTGTTTGGCCCAGTTTGCAATTTCTGCGGAAGATGAACAGGAATAGCGAGAACCAATGAGAGACTAGCTGGAGGTGTCTGGACGGGCAAATTTAACTCTCATTTCCCACCAGGAAGAGGAATTAACCAAAGGCTCAGCGTGCCGTGCCGGAACCATATTAGGGCCTGAAGCCATCCTGCGGTGTTGCGGCCAGCTCACAAGAAAGCGAGTTGAAGAAAGGAGCTCAGGGGCACTGTAATTCACAAACCTGCAGAGTTATAAATGACAGCTATCGTCCAAAAATATACTGAAGTAAGGCTGCCAAGAGGACTTGAAAGCGGGGCAGAATTGCAGGAAACCGATTTCAGGATGTAGACTGGAATTGCATTGAAAGCATAGGAAAAGAGGCAGAACGTCCACAATGATGCACTTGGCCAAAAAGGGCGTATGGGTTTTTTCCTGAATATATTCAGGAAAAAACGCATACGCCCTTTTTGGCCAACCAAGCAAGCTTGCAAAGGAAATCTGCACTACAATGAAGTCTCACATCCCCCCAGTCAAAAGGGCCATCTGAAAAAAGTGTAAAATCCAGAAAGGCAGGACAGGCCATGGAGAACTGGGAGCCTTGTTATGCTGATGGGCGGGATGTAAATTGCCAACAGACACTCGGGAGAAGTGTATGGTGTTTCCTGAAACATCTAAAAAACAAAGCAACAGAGCCTAGGGCACTTCCACTTAGGGTCCTATAGCTTAGGGAAATTAAATTCAAAAAGACACAGCCATCCCAAAGTTTGGGACGGCTCTGTTTACAAGAACCTCGTTTACAGTACAAGTTCAACATCGCAGAAAGTGAAAAATGGATAAAGAAGTTGTGGTATTTACGTATAAAGCAATATCACTCAGCAAAGAAATCTATGTCATCAGGCCCTTAGCAGCACAATGATTGGATTCAGGTACGATGATTCTAACTGAAATAAGTCACACAGAAAAAGAAACATCATAAGATATCAGTAATACACGGAATGTAAACTTGGCTACACAGGAACTGAATTACAGAACAGAACAGGGTCTCAAATTTAGAAAACCAACTTATGCTTGCTTAAGGGTAAAGGTGAGTTGGGTTGCTGCATAAAACCAGAGATTGAAATGAGCACAGATAAAATTCCTTAAGCCAAATATGGAATAGACAAGAGCTACTCCTTGCTCAACGAAATGGACTCAACACCGCATATTAAACGCCTAAGAATGTACCTGACTAGTAAGTATCTTAAAACCTATGGATTGCTATGTCTCCGAAAGGGAATCAAGCATGTGTATAGGGACATAAACGCAGCAGTGATAGGATTGGAGAGGTTCGGTGAGCAAATGAAGACCCTTTGAAGTCATATTGCATGGTACCCATTCCACGGGTTTCAACTACCCAGGTTTAAGGTATTCTTCCTTCAGCTAAAACATGCATGTGGAACCTAGAGTATGATCAACCATGTGATCGGGAGACATGTTCAAATATGTCTCAGTTTTCGTACCCTGGTACTCGGGTGCAACATCCCAGACGCTTTACTAACACTCTCCCGACTTGGAGAGTCAGTCCCTTTAACCTCCTGTTTGGCCCAGTTTGCAATTTCTGCGGAAGATGAACAGGAATAGCGAGAACCAATGAGAGACTAGCTGGAGGTGTCTGGACGGGCAAATTTAACTCTCATTTCCCACCAGGAAGAGGAATTAACCAAAGGCTCAGCGTGCCGTGCCGGAACCATATTAGGGCCTGAAGCCATCCTGCGGTGTTGCGGCCAGCTCACAAGAAAGCGAGTTGAAGAAAGGAGCTCAGGGGCACTGTAATTCACAAACCTGCAGAGTTATAAATGACAGCTATCGTCCAAAAATATACTGAAGTAAGGCTGCCAAGAGGACTTGAAAGCGGGGCAGAATTGCAGGAAACCGATTTCAGGATGTAGACTGGAATTGCATTGAAAGCATAGGAAAAGAGGCAGAACGTCCACAATGATGCACTTGGCCAAAAAGGGCGTATGGGTTTTTTCCTGAATATATTCAGGAAAAAACGCATACGCCCTTTTTGGCCAACCAAGCAAGCTTGCAAAGGAAATCTGCACTACAATGAAGTCTCACATCCCCCCAGTCAAAAGGGCCATCTGAAAAAAGTGTAAAATCCAGAAAGGCAGGACAGGCCATGGAGAACTGGGAGCCTTGTTATGCTGATGGGCGGGATGTAAATTGCCAACAGACACTCGGGAGAAGTGTATGGTGTTTCCTGAAACATCTAAAAAACAAAGCAACAGAGCCTAGGGCACTTCCACTTAGGGTCCTATAGCTTAGGGAAATTAAATTCAAAAAGACACAGCCATCCCAAAGTTTGGGACGGCTCTGTTTACAAGAACCTCGTTTACAGTACAAGTTCAACATCGCAGAAAGTGAAAAATGGATAAAGAAGTTGTGGTATTTACTTACAAAGCAATATCACTCAGCAATGAAATCTATGTCATCAGGCCCTTAGCAGCACAATGAGTGGATTCAGGTACGATGATTCTAACTGAAATAAGTAACACAGAAAAAGAAACATCATAAGATATCACTAATACACGGAATGTAAACTTGGCTACACAGGAACTGAATTACAAAACATAACAGGGTCTCAAATTTAGAAAACCAACTTATGCTTGCTTAAGGGAAAAGGTGAGTTGGGGTGCTGCATAAAACCAGAGATTGAAATGAGCACAGATAAAGTTCCTTAAGCCAAATATGGAATAGACAAGAGCTACTCCTTGCTCAACGAAATGGACTCAACACCGCATATTAAACACCTAAGAATGTACCTGACTAGTAAGTATCTTAAAACCTATGGATTGCTATGTCTCCGAAAGGGAATAAAGCATGTGTACAGGGACATAAACGCAGCAGTGATAGGATTGGAGAGGTTCGGTGAGCAAATGAAGACCCTTTGAAGTCATATTGCATGGTACCCATTCCACGGGTTTCAACTACCCAGGTTTAAGGTATTCTTCCTTCAGCTAAAACATGCATGTGGAACCTAGAGTATGATCAACCATGTGATCGGGAGACATGTTCAAATATGTCTCAGTTTTCGTACCCTGGTACTCGGGTGCAACATCCCAGACGCTTTACTAACACTCTCCCGACTTGGAGAGTCAGTCCCTTTAACCTCCTGTTTGGCCCAGTTTGCAATTTCTGCGGAAGATGAACAGGAAGAGCGAGAACCAATGAGAGACTAGCTGGAGGTGTCTGGACGGGCAAATTTAACTCTCATTTCCCACCAGGAAGAGGAAGTAACTAAAGGCTCACCGTGCCACGCCGGAACCAGATTAGGGCCTGAAGCCATCCTGTGGTGTTGCCGCCAGCTCACAAGAAAGCGAGTTGAAGAAAGGAGCTCAAGGTCACTGTAATTCACAAACCTGCAGAGTTATAAATGACAGCTATCGTCCAAAAATATACTGAAGTAAGGCTGCCAAGAGGACTTGAAAGTGGGGAAGAATTGCAGGAAACCGATTTCAGGAGGTAGACTGGAATTGCATTGAAAGCATAGGAAAAGAGGCAGAACGTCCACAATGATGCACTTGGCCAAAAAGGGCGTATGCGTTTTTTCCTGAATATATTCAGAAAAAAACGCATACGCCCTTTTTGGCCAACCAAGCAAGCTTGCAAAGCAAATCTGCACTACAATGAAGTCTCACATCCCCCCGGTCAAAAGGGTCATCTGAAAAAAGTGTAAAATCCAGAAAGGCAGGACAGGCCATGGAGAACTGGGAGCCTTGTTATGCTGATGGGCGGGATGTAAATTGCCAACAGACACTCGGAAGAAGTGTATGGTGTTTCCTGAAACATCTAAAAAACAAAGCAACAGAGCCTAGGGCACTTCCACTTATGGTCCTATAGCTTAGGGAAATTAAAATCAAAAAGACACAGCCACCCCAAAGTTTGGGACGCCTCTGTTTACAAGAACCTCGTTTACAGTACAAGTTCAACATCGCAGAAAGTGAAAAATGGATAAAGAAGTTGTGGTATTTACTTACAAAGCAATATCACTCAGCAATGAAATCTATGTCATCAGGCCCTTAGGAGCACAATGAGTGGATTCAGGTACGATGATTCTAACTGAAATAAGTAACACAGAAAAAGAAACATCATAAGATATCACTAATACACGGAATGTAAACTTGTCTACACAGGAACTGAATTACAAAACATAACAGGGTCTCAAATTTAGAAAACCAACTTATGCTTGCTTAAGGGGAAAGGTGAGTTGGGGTGCTGCATAAAACCAGAGATTGAAATGAGCACAGATAAAGTTCCTTAAGCCAAATATGGAATAGACAAGAGCTACTCCTTGCTCGACGAAATGGACTCAACACCGCATATTAAACGCCTAAGAATGTACCTGACTAGTAAGTATCTTAAAACCTATGGATTGCTATGTCTCCTAAAGAGAATCAAGCATGTGTACAGGGGCATAAACGCAGCAGTGATAGGATTGGAGAGGTTCGGTGAGCAAATGAAGACCCTTTGAAGTCATATTGCATGGTACCCATTCCACGGGTTTCAACTACCCAGGTTTAAGGTATTCTTCCTTCAGCTAAAACATGCATGTGGAACCTAGAGTATGATCAACCATGTGATCGGGAGACGTGTTCAAATATGTCTCAGTTTTCCTCCCCTGGTACTCGGGTGCAACATTCCAGACGCTTTACTAACACTCTCACCACTTGGAGAGTCAGTCCCTTTAACCTCCTCTTTGGCCCAGTTTGCAATTTCTGCGGAAGATGAACAGGAATAGCGAGAACCAATGAGAGACTAGCTGGAGGTGTCTGGACGGGCAAATTTAACTCTCATTTCCCACCAGGAAGAGGAAGTAACTAAAGGCTCACCGTGCCACGCCGGAACCAGATTAGGGCCTGAAGCCATCCAGTGGTGTTGCGGCCAGCTCACAAGAAAGCGAGTTGAAGAAAGGAGCTCAAGGTCACTGTAATTCACAAACCTGCAGAGTTATAAATGACAGCTATCGTCCAAAAATATACTGAAGTAAGGCTGCCAAGAGGACTTGAAAGCGGGTCAGAATTGCAGGAAACCGATTTCAGGAGGTAGACTGGAATTGCATTGAAAGCATAGGAAAAGAGGCAGAACGTCCACAATGATGCACTTGGCCAAAAAGGGCGTATACGTTTTTTCCTGAATATATTCAGGAAAAAACGCATACGCCCTTTTTGGCCAACCAAGCAAGCTTGCAAAGGAAATCTGCACTACAATGAAGTCTCACTTCCCCCCGGTCAAAAGGGTCATCTGAAAAAAGTGTAAAATCCAGAAAGGCAGGACAGGCCATGGAGAACTGGGAGCCTTGTTATGCTGATGGGCGGGATGTAAATTGCCAACAGACACTTGGGAGAAGTGTATGGTGTTTCCTGAAACATCTAAAAAACAAAGCAACCGAGCCTAGGGCACTTCCACTTATGGTCCTATAGCTTAGGGAAATTAAAATCAAAAAGACACAGCCACCCGAAAGTTTGGGACGCCTCTGTTAACAAGAACCTCGTTTACCGTACAAGTTCAATATCACAGAAAGTGAAAAATGGATAAAGAACTTGCGGTACTTACGTACAATGCAGTATCACTCAGCAATGAAATCTATGTCATCAGGCCCTTAGCAGCACAATGAGTGGATTCAGGTACGATTATTCTAACTGAAATAAGTCACACAGAAAAAGAAACATCATAAGATATCAGTAATATACGGAATAAACTTGGCTACACAGGAAATGAATTACAGAACAGAACAGGGTCTCAAATTTAGAAAACCAACTTATGCTTGCTTAAGGGTAAAGGTGAGTTGGGGTGCTGCATAAAACCAGAGATTGAAATGAGCACAGATAAAGTTCCTTAAGCCAAATATGGAATAGACAAGAGCTACTCCTTGCTCAATGAAATGGACTCAACACCGCATATTAAACGCCTAAGAATGTACCTGACTAGTAAGTATCTTAAAAGCTATGGATTGCTATG
>NW_027646412.1:0-11000 GCF_951394435.1 Stenella coeruleoalba
GGGGCATAAACGCAGCAGTGATAGGATTGGAGAGGTTCGGTGAGCAAATGAAGACCCTTTGAAGTCATATTGCATGGTACCCATTCCACGGGTCTCAACTCTCCAGGTTTAAGGTATTCTTCCTTCAGCTAAAACATGCATGTGGAACCCAGAGTATGATCAACCATGTGAACGGGAGACGAGTTCAAATATGTCTCAGTTTTCCTCACCTGGTACTCGGGTGCAACATTCCAGTCGCTTTACTAACACTCTCTCCACTTGGAGAGTCAGCGCCTTTAACCTCCTGTTTGGCCCAGTTTGCAATTTCTGCGGAAGATGAACAGGAATAGGGAGAACCAATGAGAGACTAGCTGGAGGTGTCTGGACGGGCAAATTTAACTCTCATTTCCCACCAGGAAGAGGAAATAACACAAGGCTCAGGGTGCCATCCCGGAACCAGATTAGGGCCTGAAGCCATCCTGTGGTGTTGCAGCCAGCTCAAAAGAAAGCGAGTTTGAAGAAAGGAGCTCAGGGGCACTGTAATTCACAAACATGCAGAGTTATAAATGACAGCTATCGTCCAAAAATATACTGAAGTAAGGCTGCCAAGAGGACTTGAAAGCGGGGCAGAATTGCAGGAAACTGATTTCAGGAGGTAGACTGGAATTGCATTGAAAGCATAGGAAAAGAGGCAGAACGTCCACAATGATGCACTTGGCCAAAAAGGGCGTATGCGTTTTTTCCTGAATATATTCAGGAAAAAACGCATACGCCCTTTTTGGCCAACCAAGCAAGCTTGCAAAGGAAATCTGCACTACAATGAAGTCTCACTTCCCCCCGGTCAAAAGGGCCATCTGAAAAAAGTGTAAAATCCAGAAAGGCAGGACAGGCCATGGAGAACTGGGAGCCTTGTTATGCTGATGGGCGGGATGTAAATTGCCAACAGACACTCCGGAGAAGTGTATGGTGTTTCCTGAAACATCTAAAAAACAAAGCAACAGAGCCTAGGGCACTTCCACTTATGGTCCTATAGCTTAGGGAAATTAAAATCAAAAAGACACAGCCACCCCAAAGTTTGGAACGGCTCTGTTTACAAGAACCTCGTTTACAGTACAAGTTCAACATCGCAGAAAGTGAAAAATGGATAAAGAAGTTGTGGTATTTACTTACAAAGCAATATCACTCAGCAATGAAATCTATGTCATCAGGCCCGTAGCAGCACAATGAGTGGATTCAGGTATGATGATTCTAACTGAAATAAGTCACACAGAAAAAGAAACATCATAAGATATCAGTAATACATGGAATGTAAACTTGGCTAAACAGGAACTGAATTACAGAACAGAACAGGGTCTCAAATTTAGAAAACCAACTTATGCTTGCTTACGGGTAAAGGTGAGTTGGGGTGCTGCATAAAACCAGAGATTGAAATGAGCACAGATAAAATTCCTTAAGCCAAATATGGAATAGACAAGAGCTACTCCTTGCTCAACGAAATGGACTCAACACCCCATATTAAACGCCTAAGAATGTACCTGACTAGTAAGTATGTTAAAACCTATGGATTGCTATGTCTCCAAAAGAGAATCAAGCGTGCGTACAGGGACATAAACGCAGCAGTGATAGGATTGGAGAGGTTCGGTGAGCAAATGAAGACCCTTTAAAGTCATATTGCATGGTACCCATTACACGGGTCTCAACTCTCCAGGTTTAAGGTATTCTTCCTTCAGCTAAAACATGCATGTGGAACCCAGAGTATGATCAACCGTGTGAACGGGAGACGTGTTCAAATATGTCTCAGTTTTCCTCCCCTGGTACTCGGGTGCAACATTCCAGACGCTTTACTAACACTCTCCCCACTTGGAGAGTCAGCGCCTTTAACCTCCTGTTTAGCCCAGTTTGCAATTTCTGCGGAAGATGAACAGGAATAGGGAGAACCAATGAGAGAGTAGCTGGAGGTCTCTGGACGGGCAAATTTAACTCTCATTTCCCACCAGGAAGAGGAAATAACACAAGGCTCAGGGTGCCATCCCGGAACCAGATTAGGGCCTGAAGCCATCCTGTGGTGTTGCAGCCAGCTCAAAAGAAAGCGAGTTGAAGAAAGGAGCTCAGGGGCACTGTAATTCACAAACATGCAGAGTTATAAATGACAGCTATCGTCCAAAAATATACTGAAGTACGGCTGCCAAGAGGACTTGAAAGCGGGGCAGAATTGCAGGAAACCGATTTCAGGAGGTAGACTGGAATTGCATTGAAAGCATAGGAAAAGAGGCAGAACGTCCACAATGATGCACTTGGCCAAAAAGGGCGTATGCGTTTTTTCCTGAATATATTCAGGAAAAAACGCATACGCACTTTTTGGCCAACCAAGCAAGCTTGCAAAGGAAATCTGCACTACAATGAAGTCTCACTTCCCCCCGGTCAAAAGGGCCATCTGAAAAAAGTGTAAAATCCAGAAAGGCAGGACAGGCCATGGAGAACTGGGAGCCTTGTTATGCTGATGGGCGGGATGTAAATTGCCAACAGACACTCGGGAGAAGTGTATGGTGTTTCCTGAAACATCTAAAAAACAAAGCAACAGAGCCTAGGGCACTTCCACTTATGGTCCTATAGCTTAGGGAAATTAAAATCAAAAAGACACAGCCACCCCAAAGTTTGGAACGGCTCTGTTTACAAGAACCTCGTTTACCGTACAAGTTCAACATCACAGAAAGTGAAAAATGGATAAAGAACTTGTGCTACTTACGTACAATGCAGTATCACTCAGCAATGAAATCTATGTCATCAGGCCCGTAGCAGCACAATGAGTGGATTCAGGTATGATGATTCTAACTGAAATAAGTCACACAGAAAAAGAAACATCATAAGATATCAGTAATACACGGAATGTAAACTTGGCTACACAGGAACTGAATTACAGAACAGAACAGGGTCTCAAATTTAGAAAACCAACTTACGCTTGCTTACGGGTAAAGGTGAGTTGGGGTGCTGCATAAAACCAGAGATTGAAATGAGCACAGATAAAATTCCTTAAGCCAAATATGGAATAGACAAGAGCTACTCCTTGCTCAACGAAATGGACTCAACACCCCATATTAAACGCCTAAGAATGTACCTGACTAGTAAGTATCTTAAAACCTATGGATTGCTATGTCTCCAAAAGAGAATCAAGCGTGCGTACAGGGGCATAAACGCAGCAGTGACAGGATTGGAGAGGTTCGGTGAGCAAATGAAGACCCTTTGAAGTCATATTGCATGGTACCCATTACACGGGTCTCAACTCTCCAGGTTTAAGGTATTCTTCCTTCAGCTAAAACATGCATGTGGAACCCAGAGTATGATCAACCGTGTGAACGGGAGACGTGTTCAAATATGTCTCAGTTTTCCTCCCCTGGTACTCGGGTGCAACATTCCAGACGCTTTACTAACACTCTCCCCACTTGGAGAGTCAGCGCCTTTAACCTCCTGTTTTGCCCAGTTTGCAATTTCTGCAGAAGATGAACAGAAATAGCGAGAACCAATGAGAGACTAGCTGGAGGTGTCTGGACGTGCAAATTTAACTCTCATTTCCCACCAGGAAGAGGAAATAACCAAAGGCTCAGCGTGCCGTGCCGGAACCAGATTAGGGGCTGAAGGCATCCAGCGGTGTTGCGGCCAGCTCACAAAAAAGCGAGTAGAAGAAAGGAGCTCAGGGGCACTGTAATTCACAAACCTGCAGAGTTATAAATGACAGCTATCGTCCAAAAATAGACTGAAGTAAGGCTGCCAAGAGGACTTGAAAGCGGGGCAGAATTGCAGGAAACCGATTTCAGGAGGTAGACTGGAATTGCATTGAAAGCATAGGAAAAGAGGCAGAACGTCCACAATGATGCACTTGGCCAAAAAGGGCGTATGCGTTTTTTCCTGAATATATTCAGGAAAAAACGCATACGCCCTTTTTGGCCAACCAAGCAAGCTTGCAAAGGAAATCTGCACTACAATGAAGTCTCACTTCCCCCCGGTCAAAAGGGCCATCTGAAAAAAGTGTAAAATCCAGAAAGGCAGGACAGGCCTTGGAGAACTGGGAGCCTTGTTATGCTGATGGGCGGGATGTAAATTGCGAACAGACACTCGGGAGAAGTGTATGGTGTTTCCTGAAACATCTAAAAAACAAAGCAACAGAGCCTAGGGCACTTCCACTTATGGTCCTATAGCTTAGGGAAATTAAAATCAAAAAAACACAGCGACCCCAAAGTTTGGGACGCCTCTGTTTACAAGAACCTCGTTTACCGTACACGTTCAATATCACAGAAAGTGAAAAATGGATAAAGAACTTGTGGTACTTACGTACAATGCAGTATCACTCAGCAATGAAATCTATGTCATCAGGCCCATAGCAGCATAATGAGTGGATTCAGGTACGATGATTCTAACTGAAAGAAGTCACACAGAAAAAGAAACATCATAAGATATCACTAATACAGGAAATGTAAACTTGGCTACACAGGAACAGAATTCCAAAACAGAACAGGGTCTCAAATTTAGAAAACCAACTTGTGCTTGCTTAAGGGGAAAGGGGAGTTGGGGTGCTGCATAAAACCAGAGATTGAAATGAGCACAAATAAAGTTCCTTAAGCAAAATATGGAATAGACGAGAGCTACTCCTTGCTCAACGAAATGGACTCAACACCGCATATTAAACGCCTAAGAATGTACCTGACTAGTAAGTATCTTAAAACCTATGGATTGCTATGTCTCCGAAAGAGAATCAAGCATGTGTACAGGGGCATTAACGCAGCAGTGATAGGATTGGAGAGGTTCGGTGAGCAAATGAAGACCCTTTGAAGTCATATTGCATGGTACCCATTACACGGGTTTCAACTACCCAGGTTTAAGGTATTCTTCCTTCAGCTAAAACATGCATGTGGAACCTAGAGTATGATCAACCATGTGATCGGGAGACGTGTTCAAATATGTCTCAGTTTTCGTACCCTGGTACTTGGGTGCAACATTCCAGACGCTTTACTAACACTCTCCCCACTTGGAGAGTCAGCGCCTCTAACCTCCTATTTGGCCCACTTTGCAATTTCTGCGGAAGATGAACAGGAATAGGGAGAACCAATGAGAGACTAGCTGGAGGTGTCTGGACGGGCAAATTTAACTCTCATTTCCCACCAGGAAGAGGAATTAACCAAAGGCTCAGCGTGCCGTACCGGAACCAGATTAGGGCCTGAAGCCATCCTGCGGTGTTGCGGCCAGCTCACAAGAAAGCGAGTAGTAGAAAGGAGCTCAGGGGCACTGTAATTCACAAACCTGCAGAGTTATAAATAACAGCTATCGTCCAAAAATATACTGAAGTAAGGCTGCCAAGAGGACTTGAAAGCGGGGCAGAATTGCAGGAAACCGATTTCAGGAGGTAGACTGGAATTGCATTGAAAGCATAGGAAAAGAGGCAGAACGTCCACAATGATGCACTTGGCCAAAAAGGGCGTATGCGTTTTTTCCTGAATATATTCAGGAAAAAACGCATACGCCCTTTTTGGCCAACCAAGCAAGCTTGCAAAGGAAATCTGCACTACAATGAAGTCTCACTTCCCCCCGGTCAAAAGGGCCATCTGAAAAAAGTGTAAAACCCAGAAAGGCAGGACAGGCCATGGAGAACTGGGAGCCTTGTTATGCTGATGGGCGGGATGTAAATTGCCAACAGACACTAGGGAGAAGTGTATGGTGTTTCCTGAAACATCTAAAAAACAAAGCAACAGAGCCTAGGGCACTTCCACTTATGGTCCTATAGCTTAGGGAAATTAAAATCAAAAAGACACAGCCACCCCAAAGTTTGGAATGGTTCTGTTTACAAGAACCTCGTTTACAGTACAAGTTCAACATCGCAGAAAGTGAAAAATGGATAAAGAAGTTGTGGTATTTACTTACAAAGCAATATCACTCAGCAATGAAATCTATGTCATCAGGCCCATAGCAGCACAATGAGTGGATTCAGGTATGATGATTCTAACTGAAATAAGTCACACAGAAAAAGAAACATCATAAGATATCAGTAATACACGGAATGTAAACTTGGCTACACAGGAACTGAATTACAGAACAGAACAGGGTCTCAAATTTAGAAAACCAACTTATGCTTGCTTAAGGGGAAAGGTGAGTTGGGGTGCTGCATAAACCAGAGATCGAAATGAGCACAGATAAAGTTCCTTAAGCCAAATATGGAATAGACAAGAGCTACTCCTTGCTCAACGAAATGGACTCAACACCGCATATGAAACGCCTAAGAATGTACCTGACTAGTAAGTATCTTAAAACCTATGGATTGTTATGTCTGCAAAAGAGAATCAAGCGTGTGTACAGGGGCATAAACGCAGCAGTGATAGGATTGGAGAGGTTCGGTGAGCAAATGAAGACCCTTTGAAGTCATATTGCATGGTATCCATTACACGGGTCTCAACTCTCCAGGTTTCAGGTATTCTTCCTTCAGCTAAAACATGCATGTGGAACCCAGAGTATGATCAACCGTGTGAACGGGAGACGTGTTCAAATATCTCTCAGTTTTCCTCCCCTGGTACTCGGGTGCAACATTCCAGACGCTTTACTAACACTCTCCCCAGTTGGAGAGTCAGCGCCTTTAACCTCCTGTTTGGCCCAGTTTGCAATTTCTGCGGAAGATGAACAGGAATAGGGAGAACCAATGAGAGACTAGCTGGAGGTGTCTGGACGGGCAAATTTAACTCTCATTTCCCACCAGGAAGAGGAAATAACCAAAGGCTCAGCGTGCCGTGCCGGAACCAGATTAGGGCCTGAAGCCATCCTGCGGTGTTGCGGCCAGCTCACAAGAAAGCGAGTTTAAGAAAGGAGCTCAGGGGCACTGTAATTCACAAACCTGCAGAGTTATAAATGACAGCTATCGTCCAAAAATATACTGAAGTAAGGCTGCCAAGAGGACTTGAAAGCGGGGCAGAATTGCAGGAAACCGATTTCAGGAGGTAGACTGGAATTGCATTGAAAGCATAGGAAAAGAGGCAGAACGTCCACAATGATGCACTTGGCCAAAAAGGGCGTATGCGTTTTTTCCTGAATATATTCAGGAAAAAACGCATACGCACTTTTTGGCCAACCAAGCAAGCTTGCAAAGGAAATCTGCACTACAATGAAGTCTCACTTCCCCCCGGTCAAAAGGGCCATCTGAAAAAAGTGTAAAATCCAGAAAGGCAGGACAGGCCATGGAGAACTGGGAGCCTTGTTATGCTGATGGGTGGGATGTACATTGCCAACAGACACTCGGGAGAAGTGTATGGTGTTTCCTGAAACATCTAAAAAACAAAGCAACAGAGCCTAGGGCACTTCCACTTATGGTCCTATAGCTTAGGGAAATTAAAATCAAAAAGACACAGCCACCCCAAAGTTTGGGACGCCTCTGTTTACAAGAACCTCGTTTACCGTACAAGTTCAATATCACAGAAAGTGAAAAATGGATAAAGAACTTGTGGTACTTACGTACAATGCAGTATCACTCAGCAATGAAATCTATGTCATCAGGCCCGTAGCAGCATAATGAGTGGATTCAGGTATGATGATTCTAACTGAAAGAAGTCACACAGAAAAAGAAACATCATAAGATATCAGTAATACACGGAATGTAAACTTGGCTACACAGGAACTGAATTACAGAACAGAACAGGGTCTCAAATTTAGAAAACCAACTTATGCTTGCTTAAGGGGAAAGGGGAGTTGGGGTGCTGCATAAAACCAGAGATTGAAATGAGCACAGGTAAAGTTCCTTAAGCCAAATATGGAATAGACAAGAGCTACTCCTTGCTCAACGAAATGGACTCAACACCCCATATTAAACGCCTAAGAATGTACCTGACTAGTAAGTATCTTAAAACCTATGGATTGCTATGTCTCCAAAAGATAATCAAGCATGTGTACAGGGGCATAAACGCAGCAGTGATAGGATTGGAGAGGTTCGGTGAGCAAATGAAGACCCTTTGAAGTCATATTGCATGGTACCCATTCCACGGGTTTCAACTACCCAGGTTTAAGGTATTCTTCCTTCAGCTAAAACATGCATGTGGAACCTAGAGTATGATCAACCATGTGATCGGGAGACGTGTTCAAATATGTCTCAGTTTTCGTACCCTGGTACTCGGGTGCAACATTCCAGACGCTTTACTAACACTCTCCCGACTTGGAGAGTCAGTCCCTTTAACCTCCTGTTTGGCCCAGTTTGCAATTTCTGCGGAAGATGAACAGGAATAGCGAGAACCAATGAGAGACTAGCTGGAGGTGTCTGGACGGGCAAATTTAACTCTCATTTCCCACCGGGAAGAGGAATTAACCAAAGGCTCAGCGTGCCGTGCGGGAACCAGATTAGGGCCTGAAGCCATCCTGCGGTGTTGCGGCCAGCTCAAAAGAAAGCGAGTTGAAGAAAGGAGCTCAGGGGCACTGTAATTCACAAACCTGCAGAGTTATAAATGACAGCTATCGTCCAAAAATATACTGAAGTAAGGCTGCCAAGAGGACTTGAAAGTGGGACAGAATTGCAGGAAACCGATTTCAGGAGGTAGACTGGAATTGCATTGAAAGCATAGGAAAAGAGGCAGAACGTCCACAATGATGCACTTGGCCAAAAAGGGCGTATGCGTTTTTTCCTGAATATATTCAGGAAAAAACGCATACGCCCTTTTTGGCCAAGCAAGCAAGCTTGCAAAGGAAATCTGCACTACAATGAAGTCTCACTTCCCCCCGGTCAAAAGGGCCATCTGAAAAAAGTGTAAAATCCAGAAAGGCAGGACAGGCCATGGAGAACTGGGAGCCTTGTTATGCTGATGGGCGGGATGTAAATTGCCAACAGACACTCGGGAGAAGTGTATGGTGTTTCCTGAAACATCTAAAAAACAAAGCAACAGAGCCTAGGGCACTTCCACTTATGGTCCTATAGCTTAGGGAAATTAAAATCAAAGAGACACAGCCACCCCAAAGTTTGCGATGCCTCTGTTTACAAGAACCTCGTTTACCGTACAAGTTCAATATCACAGAAAGTGAAAAATGGATAAAGAACTTGTGGTACTTACGTACAATGCAGTATCACTCAGCAATGAAATCTATGTCATCAGGCCCATAGCAGCATAATGAGTGGATTCAGGTACGATGATTCTAACTGAAATAAGTCACACAGAAAAAGAAACATCATAAGATATCAGTAATACACGGAATGTAAACTTGGCTACACAGGAACTGAATTACAGAACAGAACAGGGTCTCAAATTTAGAAAACCAACTTATGCTTGCTTAAGGAGAAAGGTGAGTTGGGGTGCTGCATAAAACCAGAGATTGAAATGAGCACAGATAAAGTTCCTTAAGCCAAATATGGAATAGACAAGAGCTACTCCTTGCTCAACGAAATGGACTCAACACCGCATATTAAACGCCTAAGAATGTACCTGACTAGTAAGTATCTTAAAACCTATGGATTGCTATGTCTCCGAAAGAGAATCAAGCATGTGTACAGGGGCATAAACGAAGCACTGATGGGATTGGAGAGTTTCAGTGAGCAAATGAAGACCCTTTGAAGTCATATTGCATGGTACCCATTACACGGGTCTCAACTCTCCAGGTTTCAGGTATTCTTCCTTCAGCTAAAACATGCATGTGGAACCCAGAGTATGATCAACCGTGTGAACGGGAGACGTGTTCAAATATCTCTCAGTTTTCCTCCCCTGGTACTCGGGTGCAACATTCCAGATGCTTTACTAACACTCTCCCCACTTGGAGAGTCAGCGCCTTTAACCTCCTGTTTGGCCCAGTTTGCAATTTCTGCGGAAGATGAACAGGAATAGGGAGAACCAATGAGAGACTAGCTGGAGGTGTCTGGACGGGCAAATTTAACTCTCATTTCCCACCAGGAAGAGGAAATAACCAAAGGCTCAGCGTGCCGTGCCGGAACCAGATTAGGGCCTGAAGCCATCCTGCGGTGTTGCGGCCAGCTCACAAGAAAGCGAGTTTAAGAAAGGAGCTCAGGGGCACTGTAATTCACAAACCTGCAGAGTTATAAATGACAGCTATCGTCCAAAAATATACTGAAGTAAGGCTGCCAAGAGGACTTGAAAGCGGGGCAGAATTGCAGGAAACCGATTTCAGGAGGTAGACTGGAATTGCATTGAAAGCATAGGAAAAGAGGCAGAACGTCCACAATGATGCACTTGGCCAAAAAGGGCGTATGCGTTTTTTCCTGAATATATTCAGGAAAAAACGCATACGCACTTTTTGGCCAACCAAGCAAGCTTGCAAAGGAAATCTGCACTACAATGAAGTCTCACTTCCCCCCGGTCAAAAGGGCCATCTGAAAAAAGTGTAAAATCCAGAAAGGCAGGACAGGCCATGGAGAACTGGGAGCCTTGTTATGCTGATGGGCGGGATGTACATTGCAAACAGACACTCGGGAGAAGTGTATGGTGTTTCCTGAAACATCTAAAAAACAAAGCAACAGAGCCTAGGGCACTTCCACTTATGGTCCTATAGCTTAGGGAAATTAAAATCAAAAAGACACAGCCACCCCAAAGTTTGGGACGCCTCTGTTTACAAGAACCTCGTTTACCGTACAAGTTCAATATCACAGAAAGTGAAAAATGGATAAAGAACTTGTGGTACTTACGTACAATGCAGTATCACTCAGCAATGAAATCTATGTCATCAGGCCCGTAGCAGCATAATGAGTGGATTCAGGTACGATGATTCTAACTGAAAGAAGTCACACAGAAAAAGAAACATCATAAGATATCAGTAATACATGGAATGTAAACTTGGCTACACAGGAACTGAATTACAGAACAGAACAGGGTCTCAAATTTAGAAAACCAACTTATGCTTGCTTAAGGGGAAAGGGGAGTTGGGGTGCTGCATAAAACCAGAGATTGAAATGAGCACAGGTAAAGTTCCTTAAGCCAAATATGGAATAGACAAGAGCTACTCCTTGCTCAACGAAATGGACTCAACACCCCATATTAAACGCCTAAGAATGTACCTGACTA
>NW_027646411.1:0-56688 GCF_951394435.1 Stenella coeruleoalba
GGATTGCTGGACGTGCGGAAGAGCGTTGCCCAGGCCGTGCCAAGTTTAGGCTTTGGGTGATTCTGGATGTTCCCAAGGGTCAGAATTGTCCCTGGGAAAGCTGCCCTTTTTCTCTTTCTCCGGCTGGAAGTAAACATCTGGCAACCGACTGCCGTACGCAGGCGTCCTGGGGAGCCACCCCCCCCGGTTTCCTTTGGGGACGCACATTGGTGTCTCACAGAAGAGCCCACATTCGCAATTGGGGGCACGCCAGCGTGGAATGTAAAGCTGTTTAGAACGGCGTACCTTGAGGCCGTGTGAAGGCCGTACAAACGAGAGCTTTCGAGCGAACAGGGCAGCGCTTCAACCATCGTCGTTGCACGTTCACAGAGCTTAATCAAACGAATGCATTTACTTCCTGTGGCTCAAACGCAAGAGAGGAGTTGGAAGGCACCCAGTGCCCTTTGACAGTTGTTACAACGAACGTGAGTGCACGGTGTCTCGTGAAATAAAGCCCTAGCACTGTTGAAGCCCTCCGTTAAGGCATGCTTCTTCGCTCCTAGGGCACTCCGAGGTGTTACTGACGGGGGAAATCTGGACTTTTGCTTGAGGCCGGGTGGGCGAGGGGACTCACAGTTCTTGTGCCGGCGAGCTCCCGAGCGCTCCTGCTGAAGCTCCCAGCAAGGAACTGAGAGCAGCAGGCCTCACACGCGTAAACTCAGACTTCTGCTGTCACGAGTAAACTCAGACTTCTTATGGAGGCCTTCGGGCAGCAAAGAGAAGGTGGGCGCGAGCAGTGTACTTCAGGCAGCTTAGGACCCGCCACTGTCTCGTTTACCACGGAGGGGAATAAGGTTTAGCCAGGGTCGCCCAGCTTCAAACCGGAGCTCCTATAGGGATCCTCAGCGGTTTCTGATTGCCTCAAGGAGACACAACGGGAGGAACAGGGCCCTTCCGTGGAGGCCCGTTTGGGCACAGGGACCTCTGCGTGGGAGCTACTGGGTAAGTATGGCAGTCCCTTAGGTAGGCCTCAGTGACCAAGGCTCTCTGGCTCATGCCTAGCTGTGTAAAGAAGTGTGGCAAAACGTACGTACTGCTCGTCAGGCTGGGCGCACAGCCTAGCTTTCGCTGCTATGAGAGTGCTGTCCCGAGTCTCTTCCTGGAGCCAGTCGTCAGCACGGTGCCTTTTGGCACTGCAGTTCTCTTTCAGTCAAGGAGGCCGTTCGACTGGCAAAGGGAGTCTGCGCAGCACTGCTTTCGCGAGGCTCTTTGACGCCTGGGGCACTCAACCCAGGCAAGCCAGAGAGCAGTACGTTGCCCTTGCTCTGAATGTGAAGAGCTTCCTCCAGGGGCCTGTTTAGGCTAAGGTTCCTCTAGAAGCCGGGGAGCCGCCGTTCCGCCACGGAGAGACGTCATCCTGCGCAATTGGCGAACGAGCTCCTATCCTGTGTGCCCCCAGGAGCGTCGCAGAGTTAAGGCCACTCCGTGGTGGGAGTCTGGCCTCATGGAAACCACTGCACACCCAAACTCCCCCGACGTGAAACGCTGGAACTTACCTTGAGGCCTGAGGTCACCTTTCGTTTGGCCGGAGCTGAACATGTAGTGCCGTGGGAGGAGTTTCTAGCAAGGTATTGCCAGCACGGTTTTCCGCTGTGAGAGAACACGCAGCCTCGGCCCACAACGACAATCCTGCCGTGCAGAGACGTCGGGCCGCTAGTGCTGTTCGGGCAGCTTTGAAGCCAAGCGCACGGCGCCTCCAAACGGGGAGAAAGCGTACTCTCCCATCCGCGTCCCGCTTTCAAGCTGAACGACGCAGCATGTTTCTCGGAAGGTTCTGCCGAGCTATCTAGTACAAGGGAGAGAGTGCCTGCTCTGCCGAGAAAGGTTTTGACGTGGGGATTGCTGGACGTGCGGAAGAGCGTTGCCCAGGCCGTGCCAAGTTTAGGCTTTGGTGATTCTGGATGTTCCCAAGGGTCCAGAATTGTCCCTGGGAAAGCTGCCCTTTTTCTCTTTCTCCGGCTGGAAGTAAAACATCTGGCAACCGACTGCCGTACGCAGGCGTCCTGGGGAGCCACCCCCCCGGTTTCCTTTGGGACGCACATTGGTGTCTCACAGAAGAGCCCACATTCGCAATTGGGGGCACGCCAGCGTGGAATGTAAAGCTGTTTAGAACGGCGTACCTTGAGGCCGTGTGAAGGCCGTACAAACGAGAGCTTTCGAGCGAACAGGGCAGCGCTTCACCATCGTCGTTGCACGTTCACAGAGCTTAATCAAACGAATGCATTTACTTCCTGTGGCTCAAACGCAAGAGAGGAGTTGGAAGGCACCCAGTGCCCTTTGACAGTTGTTACAACGAACGTGAGTGCACGGTGTCTCGTGAAATAAAGCCCTAGCACTGTTGAAGCCCTCCGTTAAGGCATGCTTCTTCGCTCCTAGGGCACTCCGAGGTGTTACTGACGGGGAAATCTGGACTTTTGCTTGAGGCCGGGGTGGGGCGAGGGGACTCACAGTTCTTGTGCCGGCGAGCTCCCGAGCGCTCCTGCTGAAGCTCCCAGCAAGGAACTGAGAGCAGCAGGCCTCACACGCGTAAACTCAGACTTCTGCTGTCACGAGTAAACTCAGACTTCTTATGGGAGGCCTTCGGGCAGCAAAGAGAAGGTGGGCGCGAGCAGTGTACTTCAGGCAGCTTAGGACCCGCCACTGTCTCGTTTACCACGGAGGGGAATAAGGTTTAGCCAGGGTCGCCCAGCTTCAAACCGGAGCTCCTATAGGGATCCTCAGCGGTTTCTGATTGCCTCAAGGAGACACAACGGGAGGAACAGGGCCCTTCCGTGGAGGCCCGTTTGGGCACAGGGACCTCTGCGTGGGAGCTACTGGGTAAGTATGGCAGTCCCTTAGGTAGGCCTCAGTGACCAAGGCTCTCTGGCTCATGCCTAGCTGTGTAAAGAAGTGTGGCAAACGTACGTACTGCTCGTCAGGCTGGGCGCACAGCCTAGCTTTCGCTGCTATGAGAGTGCTGTCCCGAGTCTCTTCCTGGAGCCAGTCGTCAGCACGGTGCCTTTTGGCACTGCAGTTCTCTTCAGTCAAGGAGGCCGTTCGACTGGCAAAGGGAGTCTGCGCAGCACTGCTTTCGCGAGGCTCTTTGACGCCTGGGGCACTCAACCCAGGCAAGCCAGAGAGCAGTACGTTGCCCTTGCTCTGAATGTGAAGAGCTTCCTCCAGGGGCCTGTTTAGGCTAAGGTTCCTCTAGAAGCCGGGAGCCGCCGTTCCGCCACGGAGAGACGTCATCCTGCGCAATTGGCGAACGAGCTCCTATCCTGTGTGCCCCCAGGAGCGTCGCAGAGTTAAGGCACTCCGTGGTGGAGTCTGGCCTCATGGAAAACCACTGCACACCCAACTCCCCCGACGTGAAACGCTGGAACTTACCTTGAGGCCTGAGGTCACCTTTCGTTTGGCCGGAGCTGAACATGTAGTGCCGTGGGAGGAGTTTCTAGCAAGGTATGCCAGCACGGTTTTCCGCTGTGAGAGAACACGCAGCCTCGGCCCACAACGACAATCCTGCCGTGCAGAGACGTCGGGCCGCTAGTGCTGTTCGGGCAGCTTTGAAGCCAAGCGCACGGCGCCTCCAAACGGGGAGAAAGCGTACTCTCCCATCCGCGGTCCCGCTTTCAAGCTGAACGACGCAGCATGTTTCTCGGAAGGTTCTGCCGAGCTATCTAGTACAAGGGAGAGAGTGCCTGCCTCTGCCGAGAAAGGTTTTGACGTGGGGATTGCTGGACGTGCGGAAGAGCGTTGCCCAGGCCGTGCCAAGTTTAGGCTTTGGTGATTCTGGATGTTCCCAAGGGTCCAGAATTGTCCCTGGGAAAGCTGCCCTTTTTCTCTTTCTCCGGCTGGAAGTAAACATCTGGCAACCGACTGCCGTACGCAGGCGTCCTGGGGGAGCCACCCCCCCGGTTTCCTTTGGGACGCACATTGGTGTCTCACAGAAGAGCCCACATTCGCAATTGGGGGCAACGCCAGCGTGGAATGTAAAGCTGTTTAGAACGGCGTACCTTGAGGCCGTGTGAAGGCCGTACAAACGAGAGCTTTCGAGCGAACAGGGCAGCGCTTCACCATCGTCGTTGCACGTTCACAGAGCTTAATCAAACGAATGCATTTACTTCCTGTGGCTCAAACGCAAGAGAGGAGTTGGAAGGCACCCAGTGCCCTTTGACAGTTGTTACAACGAACGTGAGTGCACGGTGTCTCGTGAAATAAAGCCCTAGCACTGTTGAAGCCCTCCGTTAAGGCATGCTTCTTCGCTCCTAGGGCACTCCGAGGTGTTACTGACGGGGAAATCTGGACTTTTGCTTGAGGCCGGGGTGGGGCGAGGGGACTCACAGTTCTTGTGCCGGCGAGCTCCCGAGCGCTCCTGCTGAAGCTCCCAGCAAGGAACTGAGAGCAGCAGGCCTCACACGCGTAAACTCAGACTTCTGCTGTCACGAGTAAACTCAGACTTCTTATGGGAGGCCTTCGGGCAGCAAAGAGAAGGTGGGCGCGAGCAGTGTACTTCAGGCAGCTTAGGACCCGCCACTGTCTCGTTTACCACGGAGGGGAATAAGGTTTAGCCAGGGTCGCCCAGCTTCAAACCGGAGCTCCTATAGGGATCCTCAGCGGTTTCTGATTGCCTCAAGGAGACACAACGGGAGGAACAGGGCCCTTCCGTGGAGGCCCGTTTGGGCACAGGGACCTCTGCGTGGGAGCTACTGGGTAAGTATGGCAGTCCCTTAGGTAGGCCTCAGTGACCAAGGCTCTCTGGCTCATGCCTAGCTGTGTAAAGAAGTGTGGCAAACGTACGTACTGCTCCTCAGGCTGGGCGCACAGCCTAGCTTTCGCTGCTATGAGAGTGCTGTCCCGAGTCTCTTCCTGGAGCCAGTCGTCAGCACGGTGCCTTTTGGCACTGCAGTTCTCTTTCAGTCAAGGAGGCCGTTCGACTGGCAAAGGGAGTCTGCGCAGCACTGCTTTCGCGAGGCTCTTTGACGCCTGGGGCACTCAACCCAGGCAAGCCAGAGAGCAGTACGTTGCCCTTGCTCTGAATGTGAAGAGCTTCCTCCAGGGGCCTGTTTAGGCTAAGGTTCCTCTAGAAGCCGGGAGCCGCCGTTCCGCCACGGAGAGACGTCATCCTGCGCAATTGGCGAACGAGCTCCTATCCTGTGTGCCCCCAGGAGCGTCGCAGAGTTAAGGCACTCCGTGGTGGAGTCTGGCCTCATGGAAACCACTGCACACCCAACTCCCCCGACGTGAAACGCTGGAACTTACCTTGAGGCCTGAGGTCACCTTTCGTTTGGCCGGAGCTGAACATGTAGTGCCGTGGGAGGGAGGTTTCTAGCAAGGTATTGCCAGCACGGTTTTTCCGCTGTGAGAGAACACGCAGCCTCGGCCCACAACGGACAATCCTGCCGTGCAGAGACGTCGGGCCGCTAGTGCTGTTCGGGCAGCTTTGAAGCCAAGCGCACGGCGCCTCCAAACGGGGAGAAAGCGTACTCTCCCATCCGCGTCCCGCTTTCAAGCTGAACGACGCAGCATGTTTCTCGGAAGGTTCTGCCGAGCTATCTAGTACAAGGGAGAGAGTGCCTGCCTCTGCCGAGAAGGTTTGACGTGGGGATTGCTGGACGTGCGGAAGAGCGTTGCCCAGGCCGTGCCAAGTTTAGGCTTTGGTGATTCTGGATGTTCCCAAGGGTCCAGAATTGTCCCTGGGAAAGCTGCCCTTTTTCTCTTTCTCCGGCTGGAAGTAAACATCTGGCAACCGACTGCCGTACGCAGGCGTCCTGGGGGAGCCACCCCCCCGGTTTCCTTTGGGACGCACATTGGTGTCTCACAGAAGAGCCCACATTCGCAATTGGGGGCACGCCAGCGTGGAATGTAAAGCTGTTTAGAACGGCGTACCTTGAGGCCGTGTGAAGGCCGTACAAACGAGAGCTTTCGAGCGAACAGGGCAGCGCTTCACCATCGTCGTTGCACGTTCACAGAGCTTAATCAAACGAATGCATTTACTTCCTGTGGCTCAAACGCAAGAGAGGAGTTGGAAGGCACCCAGTGCCCTTTGACAGTTGTTACAACGAACGTGAGTGCACGGTGTCTCGTGAAATAAAGCCCTAGCACTGTTGAAGCCCTCCGTTAAGGCATGCTTCTTCGCTCCTAGGGCACTCCGAGGTGTTACTGACGGGGGAAATCTGGACTTTTGCTTGAGGCCGGGGTGGGGCGAGGGGACTCACAGTTCTTGTGCCGGCGAGCTCCCGAGCGCTCCTGCTGAAGCTCCCAGCAAGGAACTGAGAGCAGCAGGCCTCACACGCGTAAACTCAGACTTCTGCTGTCACGAGTAAACTCAGACTTCTTATGGGAGGCCTTCGGGCAGCAAAGAGAAGGTGGGCGCGAGCAGTGTACTTCAGGCAGCTTAGGACCCGCCACTGTCTCGTTTACCACGGAGGGGAATAAGGTTTAGCCAGGGTCGCCCAGCTTCAAACCGGAGCTCCTATAGGGATCCTCAGCGGTTTCTGATTGCCTCAAGGAGACACAACGGGAGGAACAGGGCCCTTCCGTGGAGGCCCGTTTGGGCACAGGGACCTCTGCGTGGGAGCTACTGGGTAAGTATGGCAGTCCCTTAGGTAGGCCTCAGTGACCAAGGCTCTCTGGCTCATGCCTAGCTGTGTAAAGAAGTGTGGCAAACGTACGTACTGCTCGTCAGGCTGGGCGCACAGCCTAGCTTTCGCTGCTATGAGAGTGCTGTCCCGAGTCTCTTCCTGGAGCCAGTCGTCAGCACGGTGCCTTTTGGCACTGCAGTTCTCTTTCAGTCAAGGAGGCCGTTCGACTGGCAAAGGGAGTCTGCGCAGCACTGCTTTCGCGAGGCTCTTTGACGCCTGGGGCACTCAACCCAGGCAAGCCAGAGAGCAGTACGTTGCCCTTGCTCTGAATGTGAAGAGCTTCCTCCAGGGGCCTGTTTAGGCTAAGGTTCCTCTAGAAGCCGGGAGCCGCCGTTCCGCCACGGAGAGACGTCATCCTGCGCAATTGGCGAACGAGCTCCTATCCTGTGTGCCCCCAGGAGCGTCGCAGAGTTAAGGCACTCCGTGGTGGAGTCTGGCCTCATGGAAACCACTGCACACCCAACTCCCCCGACGTGAAACGCTGGAACTTACCTTGAGGCCTGAGGTCACCTTTCGTTTGGCCGGAGCTGAACATGTAGTGCCGTGGGAGGAGTTTCTAGCAAGGTATTGCCAGCACGGTTTTCCGCTGTGAGAGAACACGCAGCCTCGGCCCACAACGACAATCCTGCCGTGCAGAGACGTCGGGCCGCTAGTGCTGTTCGGGCAGCTTTGAAGCCAAGCGCACGGCGCCTCCAAACGGGGAGAAAGCGTACTCTCCCATCCGCGTCCCGCTTTCAAGCTGAACGACGCAGCATGTTTCTCGGAAGGTTCTGCCGAGCTATCTAGTACAAGGGAGAGAGTGCCTGCCTCTGCCGAGAAAGGTTTTGACGTGGGGATTGCTGGACGTGCGGAAGAGCGTTGCCCAGGCCGTGCCAAGTTTAGGCTTTGGTGATTCTGGATGTTCCCAAGGGTCCAGAATTGTCCCTGGGAAAGCTGCCCTTTTTCTCTTTCTCCGGCTGGAAGTAAACATCTGGCAACCGACTGCCGTACGCAGGCGTCCTGGGGGAGCCACCCCCCCGGTTTCCTTTGGGACGCACATTGGTGTCTCACAGAAGAGCCCACATTCGCAATTGGGGGCACGCCAGCGTGGAATGTAAAGCTGTTTAGAACGGCGTACCTTGAGGCCGTGTGAAGGCCGTACAAACGAGAGCTTTCGAGCGAACAGGGCAGCGCTTCACCATCGTCGTTGCACGTTCACAGAGCTTAATCAAACGAATGCATTTACTTCCTGTGGCTCAAACGCAAGAGAGGAGTTGGAAGGCACCCAGTGCCCTTTGACAGTTGTTACAACGAACGTGAGTGCACGGTGTCTCGTGAAATAAAGCCCTAGCACTGTTGAAGCCCTCCGTTAAGGCATGCTTCTTCGCTCCTAGGGCACTCCGAGGTGTTACTGACGGGGGAAATCTGGACTTTTGCTTGAGGCCGGGGTGGGGCGAGGGGACTCACAGTTCTTGTGCCGGCGAGCTCCCGAGCGCTCCTGCTGAAGCTCCCAGCAAGGAACTGAGAGCAGCAGGCCTCACACGCGTAAACTCAGACTTCTGCTGTCACGAGTAAACTCAGACTTCTTATGGGAGGCCTTCGGGCAGCAAAGAGAAGGTGGGCGCGAGCAGTGTACTTCAGGCAGCTTAGGACCCGCCACTGTCTCGTTTACCACGGAGGGGAATAAGGTTTAGCCAGGGTCGCCCAGCTTCAAACCGGAGCTCCTATAGGGATCCTCAGCGGTTTCTGATTGCCTCAAGGAGACACAACGGGAGGAACAGGGCCCTTCCGTGGAGGCCCGTTTGGGCACAGGGACCTCTGCGTGGGAGCTACTGGGTAAGTATGGCAGTCCCTTAGGTAGGCCTCAGTGACCAAGGCTCTCTGGCTCATGCCTAGCTGTGTAAAGAAGTGTGGCAAACGTACGTACTGCTCGTCAGGCTGGGCGCACAGCCTAGCTTTCGCTGCTATGAGAGTGCTGTCCCGAGTCTCTTCCTGGAGCCAGTCGTCAGCACGGTGCCTTTTGGCACTGCAGTTCTCTTTCAGTCAAGGAGGCCGTTCGACTGGCAAAGGGAGTCTGCGCAGCACTGCTTTCGCGAGGCTCTTTGACGCCTGGGGCACTCAACCCAGGCAAGCCAGAGAGCAGTACGTTGCCCTTGCTCTGAATGTGAAGAGCTTCCTCCAGGGGCCTGTTTAGGCTAAGGTTCCTCTAGAAGCCGGGAGCCGCCGTTCCGCCACGGAGAGACGTCATCCTGCGCAATTGGCGAACGAGCTCCTATCCTGTGTGCCCCCAGGAGCGTCGCAGAGTTAAGGCACTCCGTGGTGGAGTCTGGCCTCATGGAAACCACTGCACACCCAACTCCCCCGACGTGAAACGCTGGAACTTACCTTGAGGCCTGAGGTCACCTTTCGTTTGGCCGGAGCTGAACATGTAGTGCCGTGGGAGGAGTTTCTAGCAAGGTATTGCCAGCACGGTTTTCCGCTGTGAGAGAACACGCAGCCTCGGCCCACAACGACAATCCTGCCGTGCAGAGACGTCGGGCCGCTAGTGCTGTTCGGGCAGCTTTGAAGCCAAGCGCACGGCGCCTCCAAACGGGGAGAAAGCGTACTCTCCCATCCGCGTCCCGCTTTCAAGCTGAACGACGCAGCATGTTTCTCGGAAGGTTCTGCCGAGCTATCTAGTACAAGGGAGAGAGTGCCTGCCTCTGCCGAGAAAGGTTTTGACGTGGGGATTGCTGGACGTGCGGAAGAGCGTTGCCCAGGCCGTGCCAAGTTTAGGCTTTGGTGATTCTGGATGTTCCCAAGGGTCCAGAATTGTCCCTGGGAAAGCTGCCCTTTTTCTCTTTCTCCGGCTGGAAGTAAACATCTGGCAACCGACTGCCGTACGCAGGCGTCCTGGGGGAGCCACCCCCCCGGTTTCCTTTGGGACGCACATTGGTGTCTCACAGAAGAGCCCACATTCGCAATTGGGGGCACGCCAGCGTGGAATGTAAAGCTGTTTAGAACGGCGTACCTTGAGGCCGTGTGAAGGCCGTACAAACGAGAGCTTTCGAGCGAACAGGGCAGCGCTTCACCATCGTCGTTGCACGTTCACAGAGCTTAATCAAACGAATGCATTTACTTCCTGTGGCTCAAACGCAAGAGAGGAGTTGGAAGGCACCCAGTGCCCTTTGACAGTTGTTACAACGAACGTGAGTGCACGGTGTCTCGTGAAATAAAGCCCTAGCACTGTTGAAGCCCTCCGTTAAGGCATGCTTCTTCGCTCCTAGGGCACTCCGAGGTGTTACTGACGGGGGAAATCTGGACTTTTGCTTGAGGCCGGGGTGGGGCGAGGGGACTCACAGTTCTTGTGCCGGCGAGCTCCCGAGCGCTCCTGCTGAAGCTCCCAGCAAGGAACTGAGAGCAGCAGGCCTCACACGCGTAAACTCAGACTTCTGCTGTCACGAGTAAACTCAGACTTCTTATGGGAGGCCTTCGGGCAGCAAAGAGAAGGTGGGCGCGAGCAGTGTACTTCAGGCAGCTTAGGACCCGCCACTGTCTCGTTTACCACGGAGGGGAATAAGGTTTAGCCAGGGTCGCCCAGCTTCAAACCGGAGCTCCTATAGGGATCCTCAGCGGTTTCTGATTGCCTCAAGGAGACACAACGGGAGGAACAGGGCCCTTCCGTGGAGGCCCGTTTGGGCACAGGGACCTCTGCGTGGGAGCTACTGGGTAAGTATGGCAGTCCCTTAGGTAGGCCTCATTGACCAAGGCTCTCTGGCTCATGCCTAGCTGTGTAAAGAAGTGTGGCAAACGTACGTACTGCTCGTCAGGCTGGGCGCACAGCCTAGCTTTCGCTGCTATGAGAGTGCTGTCCCGAGTCTCTTCCTGGAGCCAGTCGTCAGCACGGTGCCTTTTGGCACTGCAGTTCTCTTTCAGTCAAGGAGGCCGTTCGACTGGCAAAGGGAGTCTGCGCAGCACTGCTTTCGCGAGGCTCTTTGACGCCTGGGGCACTCAACCCAGGCAAGCCAGAGAGCAGTACGTTGCCCTTGCTCTGAATGTGAAGAGCTTCCTCCAGGGGCCTGTTTAGGCTAAGGTTCCTCTAGAAGCCGGGAGCCGCCGTTCCGCCACGGAGAGACGTCATCCTGCGCAATTGGCGAACGAGCTCCTATCCTGTGTGCCCCCAGGAGCGTCGCAGAGTTAAGGCACTCCGTGGTGGAGTCTGGCCTCATGGAAACCACTGCACACCCAACTCCCCCGACGTGAAACGCTGGAACTTACCTTGAGGCCTGAGGTCACCTTTCGTTTGGCCGGAGCTGAACATGTAGTGCCGTGGGAGGAGTTTCTAGCAAGGTATTGCCAGCACGGTTTTCCGCTGTGAGAGAACACGCAGCCTCGGCCCACAACGACAATCCTGCCGTGCAGAGACGTCGGGCCGCTAGTGCTGTTCGGGCAGCTTTGAAGCCAAGCGCACGGCGCCTCCAAACGGGGAGAAAGCGTACTCTCCCATCCGCGTCCCGCTTTCAAGCTGAACGACGCAGCATGTTTCTCGGAAGGTTCTGCCGAGCTATCTAGTACAAGGGAGAGAGTGCCTGCCTCTGCCGAGAAAGGTTTTGACGTGGGGATTGCTGGACGTGCGGAAGAGCGTTGCCCAGGCCGTGCCAAGTTTAGGCTTTGGTGATTCTGGATGTTCCCAAGGGTCCAGAATTGTCCCTGGGAAAGCTGCCCTTTTTCTCTTTCTCCGGCTGGAAGTAAACATCTGGCAACCGACTGCCGTACGCAGGCGTCCTGGGGGAGCCACCCCCCCGGTTTCCTTTGGGACGCACATTGGTGTCTCACAGAAGAGCCCACATTCGCAATTGGGGGCACGCCAGCGTGGAATGTAAAGCTGTTTAGAACGGCGTACCTTGAGGCCGTGTGAAGGCCGTACAAACGAGAGCTTTCGAGCGAACAGGGCAGCGCTTCACCATCGTCGTTGCACGTTCACAGAGCTTAATCAAACGAATGCATTTACTTCCTGTGGCTCAAACGCAAGAGAGGAGTTGGAAGGCACCCAGTGCCCTTTGACAGTTGTTACAACGAACGTGAGTGCACGGTGTCTCGTGAAATAAAGCCCTAGCACTGTTGAAGCCCTCCGTTAAGGCATGCTTCTTCGCTCCTAGGGCACTCCGAGGTGTTACTGACGGGGGAAATCTGGACTTTTGCTTGAGGCCGGGGTGGGGCGAGGGGACTCACAGTTCTTGTGCCGGCGAGCTCCCGAGCGCTCCTGCTGAAGCTCCCAGCAAGGAACTGAGAGCAGCAGGCCTCACACGCGTAAACTCAGACTTCTGCTGTCACGAGTAAACTCAGACTTCTTATGGGAGGCCTTCGGGCAGCAAAGAGAAGGTGGGCGCGAGCAGTGTACTTCAGGCAGCTTAGGACCCGCCACTGTCTCGTTTACCACGGAGGGGAATAAGGTTTAGCCAGGGTCGCCCAGCTTCAAACCGGAGCTCCTATAGGGATCCTCAGCGGTTTCTGATTGCCTCAAGGAGACACAACGGGAGGAACAGGGCCCTTCCGTGGAGGCCCGTTTGGGCACAGGGACCTCTGCGTGGGAGCTACTGGGTAAGTATGGCAGTCCCTTAGGTAGGCCTCAGTGACCAAGGCTCTCTGGCTCATGCCTAGCTGTGTAAAGAAGTGTGGCAAACGTACGTACTGCTCGTCAGGCTGGGCGCACAGCCTAGCTTTCGCTGCTATGAGAGTGCTGTCCCGAGTCTCTTCCTGGAGCCAGTCGTCAGCACGGTGCCTTTTGGCACTGCAGTTCTCTTTCAGTCAAGGAGGCCGTTCGACTGGCAAAGGGAGTCTGCGCAGCACTGCTTTCGCGAGGCTCTTTGACGCCTGGGGCACTCAACCCAGGCAAGCCAGAGAGCAGTACGTTGCCCTTGCTCTGAATGTGAAGAGCTTCCTCCAGGGGCCTGTTTAGGCTAAGGTTCCTCTAGAAGCCGGGAGCCGCCGTTCCGCCACGGAGAGACGTCATCCTGCGCAATTGGCGAACGAGCTCCTATCCTGTGTGCCCCCAGGAGCGTCGCAGAGTTAAGGCACTCCGTGGTGGAGTCTGGCCTCATGGAAACCACTGCACACCCAACTCCCCCGACGTGAAACGCTGGAACTTACCTTGAGGCCTGAGGTCACCTTTCGTTTGGCCGGAGCTGAACATGTAGTGCCGTGGGAGGAGTTTCTAGCAAGGTATTGCCAGCACGGTTTTCCGCTGTGAGAGAACACGCAGCCTCGGCCCACAACGACAATCCTGCCGTGCAGAGACGTCGGGCCGCTAGTGCTGTTCGGGCAGCTTTGAAGCCAAGCGCACGGCGCCTCCAAACGGGGAGAAAGCGTACTCTCCCATCCGCGTCCCGCTTTCAAGCTGAACGACGCAGCATGTTTCTCGGAAGGTTCTGCCGAGCTATCTAGTACAAGGGAGAGAGTGCCTGCCTCTGCCGAGAAAGGTTTTGACGTGGGGATTGCTGGACGTGCGGAAGAGCGTTGCCCAGGCCGTGCCAAGTTTAGGCTTTGGTGATTCTGGATGTTCCCAAGGGTCCAGAATTGTCCCTGGGAAAGCTGCCCTTTTTCTCTTTCTCCGGCTGGAAGTAAACATCTGGCAACCGACTGCCGTACGCAGGCGTCCTGGGGGAGCCACCCCCCCGGTTTCCTTTGGGACGCACATTGGTGTCTCACAGAAGAGCCCACATTCCCAATTGGGGGCACGCCAGCGTGGAATGTAAAGCTGTTTAGAACGGCGTACCTTGAGGCCGTGTGAAGGCCGTACAAACGAGAGCTTTCGAGCGAACAGGGCAGCGCTTCACCATCGTCGTTGCACGTTCACAGAGCTTAATCAAACGAATGCATTTACTTCCTGTGGCTCAAACGCAAGAGAGGAGTTGGAAGGCATCCAGTGCCCTTTGACAGTTGTTACAACGAACGTGAGTGCACGGTGTCTCGTGAAATAAAGCCCTAGCACTGTTGAAGCCCTCCGTTAAGGCATGCTTCTTCGCTCCTAGGGCACTCCGAGGTGTTACTGACGGGGGAAATCTGGACTTTTGCTTGAGGCCGGGGTGGGGCGAGGGGACTCACAGTTCTTGTGCCGGCGAGCTCCCGAGCGCTCCTGCTGAAGCTCCCAGCAAGGAACTGAGAGCAGCAGGCCTCACACGCGTAAACTCAGACTTCTGCTGTCACGAGTAAACTCAGACTTCTTATGGGAGGCCTTCGGGCAGCAAAGAGAAGGTGGGCGCGAGCAGTGTACTTCAGGCAGCTTAGGACCCGCCACTGTCTCGTTTACCACGGAGGGGAATAAGGTTTAGCCAGGGTCGCCCAGCTTCAAACCGGAGCTCCTATAGGGATCCTCAGCGGTTTCTGATTGCCTCAAGGAGACACAACGGGAGGAACAGGGCCCTTCCGTGGAGGCCCGTTTGGGCACAGGGACCTCTGCGTGGGAGCTACTGGGTAAGTATGGCAGTCCCTTAGGTAGGCCTCAGTGACCAAGGCTCTCTGGCTCATGCCTAGCTGTGTAAAGAAGTGTGGCAAACGTACGTACTGCTCGTCAGGCTGGGCGCACAGCCTAGCTTTCGCTGCTATGAGAGTGCTGTCCCGAGTCTCTTCCTGGAGCCAGTCGTCAGCACGGTGCCTTTTGGCACTGCAGTTCTCTTTCAGTCAAGGAGGCCGTTCGACTGGCAAAGGGAGTCTGCGCAGCACTGCTTTCGCGAGGCTCTTTGACGCCTGGGGCACTCAACCCAGGCAAGCCAGAGAGCAGTACGTTGCCCTTGCTCTGAATGTGAAGAGCTTCCTCCAGGGGCCTGTTTAGGCTAAGGTTCCTCTAGAAGCCGGGAGCCGCCGTTCCGCCACGGAGAGACGTCATCCTGCGCAATTGGCGAACGAGCTCCTATCCTGTGTGCCCCCAGGAGCGTCGCAGAGTTAAGGCACTCCGTGGTGGAGTCTGGCCTCATGGAAACCACTGCACACCCAACTCCCCCGACGTGAAACGCTGGAACTTACCTTGAGGCCTGAGGTCACCTTTCGTTTGGCCGGAGCTGAACATGTAGTGCCGTGGGAGGAGTTTCTAGCAAGGTATTGCCAGCACGGTTTTCCGCTGTGAGAGAACACGCAGCCTCGGCCCACAACGACAATCCTGCCGTGCAGAGACGTCGGGCCGCTAGTGCTGTTCGGGCAGCTTTGAAGCCAAGCGCACGGCGCCTCCAAACGGGGAGAAAGCGTACTCTCCCATCCGCGTCCCGCTTTCAAGCTGAACGACGCAGCATGTTTCTCGGAAGGTTCTGCCGAGCTATCTAGTACAAGGGAGAGAGTGCCTGCCTCTGCCGAGAAAGGTTTTGACGTGGGGATTGCTGGACGTGCGGAAGAGCGTTGCCCAGGCCGTGCCAAGTTTAGGCTTTGGTGATTCTGGATGTTCCCAAGGGTCCAGAATTGTCCCTGGGAAAGCTGCCCTTTTTCTCTTTCTCCGGCTGGAAGTAAACATCTGGCAACCGACTGCCGTACGCAGGCGTCCTGGGGGAGCCACCCCCCCGGTTTCCTTTGGGACGCACATTGGTGTCTCACAGAAGAGCCCACATTCGCAATTGGGGGCACGCCAGCGTGGAATGTAAAGCTGTTTAGAACGGCGTACCTTGAGGCCGTGTGAAGGCCGTACAAACGAGAGCTTTCGAGCGAACAGGGCAGCGCTTCACCATCGTCGTTGCACGTTCACAGAGCTTAATCAAACGAATGCATTTACTTCCTGTGGCTCAAACGCAAGAGAGGAGTTGGAAGGCACCCAGTGCCCTTTGACAGTTGTTACAACGAACGTGAGTGCACGGTGTCTCGTGAAATAAAGCCCTAGCACTGTTGAAGCCCTCCGTTAAGGCATGCTTCTTCGCTCCTAGGGCACTCCGAGGTGTTACTGACGGGGGAAATCTGGACTTTTGCTTGAGGCCGGGGTGGGGCGAGGGGACTCACAGTTCTTGTGCCGGCGAGCTCCCGAGCGCTCCTGCTGAAGCTCCCAGCAAGGAACTGAGAGCAGCAGGCCTCACACGCGTAAACTCAGACTTCTGCTGTCACGAGTAAACTCAGACTTCTTATGGGAGGCCTTCGGGCAGCAAAGAGAAGGTGGGCGCGAGCAGTGTACTTCAGGCAGCTTAGGACCCGCCACTGTCTCGTTTACCACGGAGGGGAATAAGGTTTAGCCAGGGTCGCCCAGCTTCAAACCGGAGCTCCTATAGGGATCCTCAGCGGTTTCTGATTGCCTCAAGGAGACACAACGGGAGGAACAGGGCCCTTCCGTGGAGGCCCGTTTGGGCACAGGGACCTCTGCGTGGGAGCTACTGGGTAAGTATGGCAGTCCCTTAGGTAGGCCTCAGTGACCAAGGCTCTCTGGCTCATGCCTAGCTGTGTAAAGAAGTGTGGCAAACGTACGTACTGCTCGTCAGGCTGGGCGCACAGCCTAGCTTTCGCTGCTATGAGAGTGCTGTCCCGAGTCTCTTCCTGGAGCCAGTCGTCAGCACGGTGCCTTTTGGCACTGCAGTTCTCTTTCAGTCAAGGAGGCCGTTCGACTGGCAAAGGGAGTCTGCGCAGCACTGCTTTCGCGAGGCTCTTTGACGCCTGGGGCACTCAACCCAGGCAAGCCAGAGAGCAGTACGTTGCCCTTGCTCTGAATGTGAAGAGCTTCCTCCAGGGGCCTGTTTAGGCTAAGGTTCCTCTAGAAGCCGGGAGCCGCCGTTCCGCCACGGAGAGACGTCATCCTGCGCAATTGGCGAACGAGCTCCTATCCTGTGTGCCCCCAGGAGCGTCGCAGAGTTAAGGCACTCCGTGGTGGAGTCTGGCCTCATGGAAACCACTGCACACCCAACTCCCCCGACGTGAAACGCTGGAACTTACCTTGAGGCCTGAGGTCACCTTTCGTTTGGCCGGAGCTGAACATGTAGTGCCGTGGGAGGAGTTTCTAGCAAGGTATTGCCAGCACGGTTTTCCGCTGTGAGAGAACACGCAGCCTCGGCCCACAACGACAATCCTGCCGTGCAGAGACGTCGGGCCGCTAGTGCTGTTCGGGCAGCTTTGAAGCCAAGCGCACGGCGCCTCCAAACGGGGAGAAAGCGTACTCTCCCATCCGCGTCCCGCTTTCAAGCTGAACGACGCAGCATGTTTCTCGGAAGGTTCTGCCGAGCTATCTAGTACAAGGGAGAGAGTGCCTGCCTCTGCCGAGAAAGGTTTTGACGTGGGGATTGCTGGACGTGCGGAAGAGCGTTGCCCAGGCCGTGCCAAGTTTAGGCTTTGGTGATTCTGGATGTTCCCAAGGGTCCAGAATTGTCCCTGGGAAAGCTGCCCTTTTTCTCTTTCTCCGGCTGGAAGTAAACATCTGGCAACCGACTGCCGTACGCAGGCGTCCTGGGGGAGCCACCCCCCCGGTTTCCTTTGGGACGCACATTGGTGTCTCACAGAAGAGCCCACATTCGCAATTGGGGGCACGCCAGCGTGGAATGTAAAGCTGTTTAGAACGGCGTACCTTGAGGCCGTGTGAAGGCCGTACAAACGAGAGCTTTCGAGCGAACAGGGCAGCGCTTCACCATCGTCGTTGCACGTTCACAGAGCTTAATCAAACGAATGCATTTACTTCCTGTGGCTCAAACGCAAGAGAGGAGTTGGAAGGCACCCAGTGCCCTTTGACAGTTGTTACAACGAACGTGAGTGCACGGTGTCTCGTGAAATAAAGCCCTAGCACTGTTGAAGCCCTCCGTTAAGGCATGCTTCTTCGCTCCTAGGGCACTCCGAGGTGTTACTGACGGGGGAAATCTGGACTTTTGCTTGAGGCCGGGGTGGGGCGAGGGGACTCACAGTTCTTGTGCCGGCGAGCTCCCGAGCGCTCCTGCTGAAGCTCCCAGCAAGGAACTGAGAGCAGCAGGCCTCACACGCGTAAACTCAGACTTCTGCTGTCACGAGTAAACTCAGACTTCTTATGGGAGGCCTTCGGGCAGCAAAGAGAAGGTGGGCGCGAGCAGTGTACTTCAGGCAGCTTAGGACCCGCCACTGTCTCGTTTACCACGGAGGGGAATAAGGTTTAGCCAGGGTCGCCCAGCTTCAAACCGGAGCTCCTATAGGGATCCTCAGCGGTTTCTGATTGCCTCAAGGAGACACAACGGGAGGAACAGGGCCCTTCCGTGGAGGCCCGTTTGGGCACAGGGACCTCTGCGTGGGAGCTACTGGGTAAGTATGGCAGTCCCTTAGGTAGGCCTCAGTGACCAAGGCTCTCTGGCTCATGCCTAGCTGTGTAAAGAAGTGTGGCAAACGTACGTACTGCTCGTCAGGCTGGGCGCACAGCCTAGCTTTCGCTGCTATGAGAGTGCTGTCCCGAGTCTCTTCCTGGAGCCAGTCGTCAGCACGGTGCCTTTTGGCACTGCAGTTCTCTTTCAGTCAAGGAGGCCGTTCGACTGGCAAAGGGAGTCTGCGCAGCACTGCTTTCGCGAGGCTCTTTGACGCCTGGGGCACTCAACCCAGGCAAGCCAGAGAGCAGTACGTTGCCCTTGCTCTGAATGTGAAGAGCTTCCTCCAGGGGCCTGTTTAGGCTAAGGTTCCTCTAGAAGCCGGGAGCCGCCGTTCCGCCACGGAGAGACGTCATCCTGCGCAATTGGCGAACGAGCTCCTATCCTGTGTGCCCCCAGGAGCGTCGCAGAGTTAAGGCACTCCGTGGTGGAGTCTGGCCTCATGGAAACCACTGCACACCCAACTCCCCCGACGTGAAACGCTGGAACTTACCTTGAGGCCTGAGGTCACCTTTCGTTTGGCCGGAGCTGAACATGTAGTGCCGTGGGAGGAGTTTCTAGCAAGGTATTGCCAGCACGGTTTTCCGCTGTGAGAGAACACGCAGCCTCGGCCCACAACGACAATCCTGCCGTGCAGAGACGTCGGGCCGCTAGTGCTGTTCGGGCAGCTTTGAAGCCAAGCGCACGGCGCCTCCAAACGGGGAGAAAGCGTACTCTCCCATCCGCGTCCCGCTTTCAAGCTGAACGACGCAGCATGTTTCTCGGAAGGTTCTGCCGAGCTATCTAGTACAAGGGAGAGAGTGCCTGCCTCTGCCGAGAAAGGTTTTGACGTGGGGATTGCTGGACGTGCGGAAGAGCGTTGCCCAGGCCGTGCCAAGTTTAGGCTTTGGTGATTCTGGATGTTCCCAAGGGTCCAGAATTGTCCCTGGGAAAGCTGCCCTTTTTCTCTTTCTCCGGCTGGAAGTAAACATCTGGCAACCGACTGCCGTACGCAGGCGTCCTGGGGGAGCCACCCCCCCGGTTTCCTTTGGGACGCACATTGGTGTCTCACAGAAGAGCCCACATTCGCAATTGGGGGCACGCCAGCGTGGAATGTAAAGCTGTTTAGAACGGCGTACCTTGAGGCCGTGTGAAGGCCGTACAAACGAGAGCTTTCGAGCGAACAGGGCAGCGCTTCACCATCGTCGTTGCACGTTCACAGAGCTTAATCAAACGAATGCATTTACTTCCTGTGGCTCAAACGCAAGAGAGGAGTTGGAAGGCACCCAGTGCCCTTTGACAGTTGTTACAACGAACGTGAGTGCACGGTGTCTCGTGAAATAAAGCCCTAGCACTGTTGAAGCCCTCCGTTAAGGCATGCTTCTTCGCTCCTAGGGCACTCCGAGGTGTTACTGACGGGGGAAATCTGGACTTTTGCTTGAGGCCGGGGTGGGGCGAGGGGACTCACAGTTCTTGTGCCGGCGAGCTCCCGAGCGCTCCTGCTGAAGCTCCCAGCAAGGAACTGAGAGCAGCAGGCCTCACACGCGTAAACTCAGACTTCTGCTGTCACGAGTAAACTCAGACTTCTTATGGGAGGCCTTCGGGCAGCAAAGAGAAGGTGGGCGCGAGCAGTGTACTTCAGGCAGCTTAGGACCCGCCACTGTCTCGTTTACCACGGAGGGGAATAAGGTTTAGCCAGGGTCGCCCAGCTTCAAACCGGAGCTCCTATAGGGATCCTCAGCGGTTTCTGATTGCCTCAAGGAGACACAACGGGAGGAACAGGGCCCTTCCGTGGAGGCCCGTTTGGGCACAGGGACCTCTGCGTGGGAGCTACTGGGTAAGTATGGCAGTCCCTTAGGTAGGCCTCAGTGACCAAGGCTCTCTGGCTCATGCCTAGCTGTGTAAAGAAGTGTGGCAAACGTACGTACTGCTCGTCAGGCTGGGCGCACAGCCTAGCTTTCGCTGCTATGAGAGTGCTGTCCCGAGTCTCTTCCTGGAGCCAGTCGTCAGCACGGTGCCTTTTGGCACTGCAGTTCTCTTTCAGTCAAGGAGGCCGTTCGACTGGCAAAGGGAGTCTGCGCAGCACTGCTTTCGCGAGGCTCTTTGACGCCTGGGGCACTCAACCCAGGCAAGCCAGAGAGCAGTACGTTGCCCTTGCTCTGAATGTGAAGAGCTTCCTCCAGGGGCCTGTTTAGGCTAAGGTTCCTCTAGAAGCCGGGAGCCGCCGTTCCGCCACGGAGAGACGTCATCCTGCGCAATTGGCGAACGAGCTCCTATCCTGTGTGCCCCCAGGAGCGTCGCAGAGTTAAGGCACTCCGTGGTGGAGTCTGGCCTCATGGAAACCACTGCACACCCAACTCCCCCGACGTGAAACGCTGGAACTTACCTTGAGGCCTGAGGTCACCTTTCGTTTGGCCGGAGCTGAACATGTAGTGCCGTGGGAGGAGTTTCTAGCAAGGTATTGCCAGCACGGTTTTCCGCTGTGAGAGAACACGCAGCCTCGGCCCACAACGACAATCCTGCCGTGCAGAGACGTCGGGCCGCTAGTGCTGTTCGGGCAGCTTTGAAGCCAAGCGCACGGCGCCTCCAAACGGGGAGAAAGCGTACTCTCCCATCCGCGTCCCGCTTTCAAGCTGAACGACGCAGCATGTTTCTCGGAAGGTTCTGCCGAGCTATCTAGTACAAGGGAGAGAGTGCCTGCCTCTGCCGAGAAAGGTTTTGACGTGGGGATTGCTGGACGTGCGGAAGAGCGTTGCCCAGGCCGTGCCAAGTTTAGGCTTTGGTGATTCTGGATGTTCCCAAGGGTCCAGAATTGTCCCTGGGAAAGCTGCCCTTTTTCTCTTTCTCCGGCTGGAAGTAAACATCTGGCAACCGACTGCCGTACGCAGGCGTCCTGGGGGAGCCACCCCCCCGGTTTCCTTTGGGACGCACATTGGTGTCTCACAGAAGAGCCCACATTCGCAATTGGGGGCACGCCAGCGTGGAATGTAAAGCTGTTTAGAACGGCGTACCTTGAGGCCGTGTGAAGGCCGTACAAACGAGAGCTTTCGAGCGAACAGGGCAGCGCTTCACCATCGTCGTTGCACGTTCACAGAGCTTAATCAAACGAATGCATTTACTTCCTGTGGCTCAAACGCAAGAGAGGAGTTGGAAGGCACCCAGTGCCCTTTGACAGTTGTTACAACGAACGTGAGTGCACGGTGTCTCGTGAAATAAAGCCCTAGCACTGTTGAAGCCCTCCGTTAAGGCATGCTTCTTCGCTCCTAGGGCACTCCGAGGTGTTACTGACGGGGGAAATCTGGACTTTTGCTTGAGGCCGGGGTGGGGCGAGGGGACTCACAGTTCTTGTGCCGGCGAGCTCCCGAGCGCTCCTGCTGAAGCTCCCAGCAAGGAACTGAGAGCAGCAGGCCTCACACGCGTAAACTCAGACTTCTGCTGTCACGAGTAAACTCAGACTTCTTATGGGAGGCCTTCGGGCAGCAAAGAGAAGGTGGGCGCGAGCAGTGTACTTCAGGCAGCTTAGGACCCGCCACTGTCTCGTTTACCACGGAGGGGAATAAGGTTTAGCCAGGGTCGCCCAGCTTCAAACCGGAGCTCCTATAGGGATCCTCAGCGGTTTCTGATTGCCTCAAGGAGACACAACGGGAGGAACAGGGCCCTTCCGTGGAGGCCCGTTTGGGCACAGGGACCTCTGCGTGGGAGCTACTGGGTAAGTATGGCAGTCCCTTAGGTAGGCCTCAGTGACCAAGGCTCTCTGGCTCATGCCTAGCTGTGTAAAGAAGTGTGGCAAACGTACGTACTGCTCGTCAGGCTGGGCGCACAGCCTAGCTTTCGCTGCTATGAGAGTGCTGTCCCGAGTCTCTTCCTGGAGCCAGTCGTCAGCACGGTGCCTTTTGGCACTGCAGTTCTCTTTCAGTCAAGGAGGCCGTTCGACTGGCAAAGGGAGTCTGCGCAGCACTGCTTTCGCGAGGCTCTTTGACGCCTGGGGCAGTCAACCCAGGCAAGCCAGAGAGCAGTACGTTGCCCTTGCTCTGAATGTGAAGAGCTTCCTCCAGGGGCCTGTTTAGGCTAAGGTTCCTCTAGAAGCCGGGAGCCGCCGTTCCGCCACGGAGAGACGTCATCCTGCGCAATTGGCGAACGAGCTCCTATCCTGTGTGCCCCCAGGAGCGTCGCAGAGTTAAGGCACTCCGTGGTGGAGTCTGGCCTCATGGAAACCACTGCACACCCAACTCCCCCGACGTGAAACGCTGGAACTTACCTTGAGGCCTGAGGTCACCTTTCGTTTGGCCGGAGCTGAACATGTAGTGCCGTGGGAGGAGTTTCTAGCAAGGTATTGCCAGCACGGTTTTCCGCTTTGAGAGAACGCGCAGCCTCGGCCCACAACGACAATCCTGCCGTGCAGAGACGTCGCGCCGCTAGTGCTGTTCGGGCAGCTTTGAAGCCAAGCGCACGGCGCCTCCAAACGGGGAGAAAGCGTACTCTCCCATCCGCGTCCCACTTTCAAGCTGAACGACGCAGCATGTTTCTCGGAAGGTTCTGCCGAGCTATCTAGTACAAGGGAGAGAGTGCCTGCCTCTGCCGAGAAAGGTTTTGACGTGGGGATTGCTGGACGTGCGGAAGAGCGTTGCCCAGGCCGTGCCAAGTTTAGGCTTTGGTGATTCTGGATGTTCCCAAGGGTCCAGAATTGTCCCTGGGAAAGCTGTCCTTTTTCTCTTTCTCCGGCTGGAAGTAAACATCTGGCAACCGACTGCCGTACGCAGGCGTCCTGGTGGAGCCACCCCCCCCCCCGGTTTCCTTTGGGACGCACATTGGTGTCTCACAGAAGAGCCCACATTCCCAATTGGGGGCACGCCAGCGTGGAATGTAAGGCTGTTTAGAACGGCGAACCTTGAGGCCGTGTGAAGGCCGTACAAACGAGAGCTTTCGAGCGAACAGGGCAGCGCTTCGCCATCGTCGTCGCACGTTCACGGAGCTTAATCAAACGAATGCATTTACTTCCTGTGGCTCAAACGCAACAGAGGAGTTGGAAGGCATCCAGTGCCCTTTGACAGTTGTTACAACGAACGTGAATGCACGGTGTCTCGTGAAATAAAGCCCTAGCACTGTTGAAGCCCTCCGTTAAGGCATGCTTCTTCGCTCCTAGGGCACTCCGAGGTGTTACTGACGGGGGAAATCTGGACTTTTGCTTGAGGCCGGGGTGGGGCGAGGGGACTCACAGTTCTTGTGCCGGCGAGCTCCCGAGCGCTCCTGCTGAAGCTCCCAGCAAGGAACTGAGAGCAGCAGGCCTCACACGCGTAAACTCAGACTTCTGCTGTCACGAGTAAACTCAGACTTCTTATGGGAGGCCTTCGGGCAGCAAAGAGAAGGTGGGCGCGAGCAGTGTACTTCAGGCAGCTTAGGACCCGCCACTGTCTCGTTTACCACGGAGGGGAATAAGGTTTAGCCAGGGTCGCCCAGCTTCAAACCGGAGCTCCTACAGGGATCCTCAGCGGTTTCTGATTGCCTCAAGGAAACACAACGGGAGGAACAGGGCCCTTCCGTGGAGGCCCGTTTGGGCACAGGGACCTCTGCGTGGGAGCTACTGGGTAAGTATGGCAGTCCCTTAGGTAGGCCTCAGTGACCAAGGCTCTCTGGCTCATGCCTAGCTGTGTAAAGAAGTGTGGCAAACGTACGTACTGCTCGTCAGGCTGGGCGCACAGCCTAGCTTTCGCTGCTATGAGAGTGCTGTCCCGAGTCTCTTCCTGGAGCCAGTCGTCAGCACGGTGCCTTTTGGCACTGCAGTTCTCTTTCAGTCAAGGAGGCCGTTCGACTGGCAAAGGGAGTCTGCGCAGCACTGCTTTCGCGAGGCTCTTTGACGCCTGGGGCAGTCAACCCAGGCAAGCCAGAGAGCAGTACGTTGCCCTTGCTCTGAATGTGAAGAGCTTCCTCCAGGGGCCTGTTTAGGCTAAGGTTCCTCTAGAAGCCGGGAGCCGCCGTTCCGCCACGGAGAGACGTCATCCTGCGCAATTGGCGAACGAGCTCCTATCCTGTGTGCCCCCAGGAGCGTCGCAGAGTTAAGGCACTCCGTGGTGGAGTCTGGCCTCATGGAAACCACTGCACACCCAACTCCCCCGACGTGAAACGCTGGAACTTACCTTGAGGCCTGAGGTCACCTTTCGTTTGGCCGGAGCTGAACATGTAGTGCCGTGGGAGGAGTTTCTAGCAAGGTATTGCCAGCACGGTTTTCCGCTTTGAGAGAACGCGCAGCCTCGGCCCACAACGACAATCCTGCCGTGCAGAGACGTCGCGCCGCTAGTGCTGTTCGGGCAGCTTTGAAGCCAAGCGCACGGCGCCTCCAAACGGGGAGAAAGCGTACTCTCCCATCCGCGTCCCACTTTCAAGCTGAATGACGCAGCATGTTTCTCGGAAGGTTCTGCCGAGCTATCTAGTACAAGGGAGAGAGTGCCTGCCTCTGCCGAGAAAGGTTTTGACGTGGGGATTGCTGGACGTGCGGAAGAGCGTTGCCCAGGCCGTGCCAAGTTTAGGCTTTGGTGATTCTGGATGTTCCCAAGGGTCCAGAATTGTCCCTGGGAAAGCTGTCCTTTTTCTCTTTCTCCGGCTGGAAGTAAACATCTGGCAACCGACTGCCGTACGCAGGCGTCCTGGGGGAGCCACACCCCCCCCCCCCCCGGTTTCCTTTGGGACGCACATTGGTGTCTCACAGAAGAGCCCACATTCCCAATTGGGGGCACGCCAGCGTGGAATGTAAGGCTGTTTAGAACGGCGAACCTTGAGGCCGTGTGAAGGCCGTACAAACGAGAGCTTTCGAGCGAACAGGGCAGCGCTTCGCCATCGTCGTCGCACGTTCACGGAGCTTAATCAAACGAATGCATTTACTTCCTGTGGCTCAAACGCAACAGAGGAGTTGGAAGGCATCCAGTGCCCTTTGACAGTTGTTACAACGAACGTGAGTGCACGGTGTCTCGTGAAATAAAGCCCTAGCACTGTTGAAGCCCTCCGTTAAGGCATGCTTCTTCGCTCCTAGGGCACTCCGAGGTGTTACTGACGGGGGAAATCTGGACTTTTGCTTGAGGCCGGGGTGGGGCGAGGGGACTCACAGTTCTTGTGCCGGCGAGCTCCCGAGCGCTCCTGCTGAAGCTCCCAGCAAGGAACTGAGAGCAGCAGGCCTCACACGCGTAAACTCAGACTTCTGCTGTCACGAGTAAACTCAGACTTCTTATGGGAGGCCTTCGGGCAGCAAAGAGAAGGTGGGCGCGAGCAGTGTACTTCAGGCAGCTTAGGACCCGCCACTGTCTCGTTTACCACGGAGGGGAATAAGGTTTAGCCAGGGTCGCCCAGCTTCAAACCGGAGCTCCTACAGGGATCCTCAGCGGTTTCTGATTGCCTCAAGGAAACACAACGGGAGGAACAGGGCCCTTCCGTGGAGGCCCGTTTGGGCACAGGGACCTCTGCGTGGGAGCTACTGGGTAAGTATGGCAGTCCCTTAGGTAGGCCTCAGTGACCAAGGCTCTCTGGCTCATGCCTAGCTGTGTAAAGAAGTGTGGCAAACGTACGTACTGCTCGTCAGGCTGGGCGCACAGCCTAGCTTTCGCTGCTATGAGAGTGCTGTCCCGAGTCTCTTCCTGGAGCCAGTCGTCAGCACGGTGCCTTTTGGCACTGCAGTTCTCTTTCAGTCAAGGAGGCCATTCGACTGGCAAAGGGAGTCTGCGCAGCACTGCTTTCGCGAGGCTCTTTGACGCCTGGGGCACTCAACCCAGGCAAGCCAGAGAGCAGTACGTTGCCCTTGCTCTGAATGTGAAGAGCTTCCTCCAGGGGCCTGTTTAGGCTAAGGTTCCTCTAGAAGCCGGGAGCCGCCGTTCCGCCACGGAGAGACGTCATCCTGCGCAATTGGCGAACGAGCTCCTATCCTGTGTGCCCCCAGGAGCGTCGCAGAGTTAAGGCACTCCGTGGTGGAGTCTGGCCTCATGGAAACCACTGCACACCCAACTCCCCCGACGTGAAACGCTGGAACTTACCTTGAGGCCTGAGGTCACCTTTCGTTTGGCCGGAGCTGAACATGTAGTGCCGTGGGAGGAGTTTCTAGCAAGGTATTGCCAGCACGGTTTTCCGCTTTGAGAGAACGCGCAGCCTCGGCCCACAACGACAATCCTGCCGTGCAGAGACGTCGCGCCGCTAGTGCTGTTCGGGCAGCTTTGAAGCCAAGCGCACGGCGCCTCCAAACGGGGAGAAAGCGTACTCTCCCATCCGCGTCCCACTTTCAAGCTGAATGACGCAGCATGTTTCTCGGAAGGTTCTGCCGAGCTATCTAGTACAAGGGAGAGAGTGCCTGCCTCTGCCGAGAAAGGTTTTGACGTGGGGATTGCTGGACGTGCGGAAGAGCGTTGCCCAGGCCGTGCCAAGTTTAGGCTTTGGTGATTCTGGATGTTCCCAAGGGTCCAGAATTGTCCCTGGGAAAGCTGTCCTTTTTCTCTTTCTCCGGCTGGAAGTAAACATCTGGCAACCGACTGCCGTACGCAGGCGTCCTGGGGGAGCCACACCCCCCCCCCCCCCGGTTTCCTTTGGGACGCACATTGGTGTCTCACAGAAGAGCCCACATTCCCAATTGGGGGCACGCCAGCGTGGAATGTAAGGCTGTTTAGAACGGCGAACCTTGAGGCCGTGTGAAGGCCGTACAAACGAGAGCTTTCGAGCGAACAGGGCAGCGCTTCGCCATCGTCGTCGCACGTTCACGGAGCTTAATCAAACGAATGCATTTACTTCCTGTGGCTCAAACGCAAGAGAGGAGTTGGAAGACACCCAGTGCCCTTTGACAGTTGTTACAACGAACGTGAGTGCACGGTGTCTCGTGAAATAAAGCCCTAGCACTGTTGAAGCCCTCCGTTAAGGCATGCTTCTTCGCTCCTAGGGCACTCCGAGGTGTTACTGACGGGGGAAATCTGGACTTTTGCTTGAGGCCGGGGTGGGGCGAGGGGACTCACAGTTCTTGTGCCGGCGAGCTCCCGAGCGCTCCTGCTGAAGCTCCCAGCAAGGAACTGAGAGCAGCAGGCCTCACACGCGTAAACTCAGACTTCTGCTGTCACGAGTAAACTCAGACTTCTTATGGGAGGCCTTCGGGCAGCAAAGAGAAGGTGGGCGCGAGCAGTGTACTTCAGGCAGCTTAGGACCCGCCACTGTCTCGTTTACCACGGAGGGGAATAAGGTTTAGCCAGGGTCGCCCAGCTTCAAACCGGAGCTCCTATAGGGATCCTCAGCGGTTTCTGATTGCCTCAAGGAGACACAACGGGAGGAACAGGGCCCTTCCGTGGAGGCCCGTTTGGGCACAGGGACCTCTGCGTGGGAGCTACTGGGTAAGTATGGCAGTCCCTTAGGTAGGCCTCAGTGACCAAGGCTCTCTGGCTCATGCCTAGCTGTGTAAAGAAGTGTGGCAAACGTACGTACTGCTCCTCAGGCTGAGCGCACAGCCTAGCTTTCGCTGCTATGAGAGTGCTGTCCCGAGTCTCTTCCTGGAGCCAGTCGTCAGCACGGTGCCTTTTGGCACTGCAGTTCTCTTTCAGTCAAGGAGGCCGTTCGACTGGCAAAGGGAGTCTGCGCAGCACTGCTTTCGCGAGGCTCTTTGACGCCTGGGGCACTCAACCCAGGCAAGCCAGAGAGCAGTACGTTGCCCTTGCTCTGAATGTGAAGAGCTTCCTCCAGGGGCCTGTTTAGGCTAAGGTTCCTCTAGAAGCCGGGAGCCGCCGTTCCGCCACGGAGAGACGTCATCCTGCGCAATTGGCGAACGAGCTCCTATCCTGTGTGCCCCCAGGAGCGTCGCAGAGTTAAGGCACTCCGTGGTGGAGTCTGGCCTCATGGAAACCACTGCACACCCAACTCCCCCGACGTGAAACGCTGGAACTTACCTTGAGGCCTGAGGTCACCTTTCGTTTGGCCGGAGCTGAACATGTAGTGCCGTGGGAGGAGTTTCTAGCAAGGTATTGCCAGCACGGTTTTCCGCTTTGAGAGAACGCGCAGCCTCGGCCCACAACGACAATCCTGCCGTGCAGAGACGTCGCGCCGCTAGTGCTGTTCGGGCAGCTTTGAAGCCAAGCGCACGGCGCCTCCAAACGGGGAGAAAGCGTACTCTCCCATCCGCGTCCCACTTTCAAGCTGAATGACGCAGCATGTTTCTCGGAAGGTTCTGCCGAGCTATCTAGTACAAGGGAGAGAGTGCCTGCCTCTGCCGAGAAAGGTTTTGACGTGGGGATTGCTGGACGTGCGGAAGAGCGTTGCCCAGGCCGTGCCAAGTTTAGGCTTTGGTGATTCTGGATGTTCCCAAGGGTCCAGAATTGTCCCTGGGAAAGCTGTCCTTTTTCTCTTTCTCCGGCTGGAAGTAAACATCTGGCAACCGACTGCCGTACGCAGGCGTCCTGGTGGAGCCACCCCCCCCCCCGGTTTCCTTTGGGACGCACATTGGTGTCTCACAGAAGAGCCCACATTCCCAATTGGGGGCACGCCAGCGTGGAATGTAAGGCTGTTTAGAACGGCGAACCTTGAGGCCGTGTGAAGGCCGTACAAACGAGAGCTTTCGAGCGAACAGGGCAGCGCTTCGCCATCGTCGTCGCACGTTCACGGAGCTTAATCAAACGAATGCATTTACTTCCTGTGGCTCAAACGCAAGAGAGGAGTTGGAAGACACCCAGTGCCCTTTGACAGTTGTTACAACGAACGTGAGTGCACGGTGTCTCGTGAAATAAAGCCCTAGCACTGTTGAAGCCCTCCGTTAAGGCATGCTTCTTCGCTCCTAGGGCACTCCGAGGTGTTACTGACGGGGGAAATCTGCACTTTTGCTTGAGGCCGGGGTGGGGCGAGGGGACTCACAGTTCTTGTGCCGGCGAGCTCCCGAGCGCTCCTGCTGAAGCTCCCAGCAAGGAACTGAGAGCAGCAGGCCTCACACGCGTAAACTCAGACTTCTGCTGTCACGAGTAAACTCAGACTTCTTATGGGAGGCCTTCGGGCAGCAAAGAGAAGGTGGGCGCGAGCAGTGTACTTCAGGCAGCTTAGGACCCGCCACTGTCTCGTTTACCACGGAGGGGAATAAGGTTTAGCCAGGGTCGCCCAGCTTCAAACCGGAGCTCCTACAGGGATCCTCAGCGGTTTCTGATTGCCTCAAGGAGACACAACGGGAGGAACAGGGCCCTTCCGTGGAGGCCCGTTTGGGCACAGGGACCTCTGCGTGGGAGCTACTGGGTAAGTATGGCAGTCCCTTAGGTAGGCCTCAGTGACCAAGGCTCTCTGGCTCATGCCTAGCTGTGTAAAGAAGTGTGGCAAACGTACGTACTGCTCCTCAGGCTGGGCGCACAGCCTAGCTTTCGCTGCTATGAGAGTGCTGTCCCGAGTCTCTTCCTGGAGCCAGTCGTCAGCACGGTGCCTTTTGGCACTGCAGTTCTCTTTCAGTCAAGGAGGCCGTTCGACTGGCAAAGGGAGTCTGCGCAGCACTGCTTTCGCGAGGCTCTTTGACGCCTGGGGCACTCAACCCAGGCAAGCCAGAGAGCAGTACGTTGCCCTTGCTCTGAATGTGAAGAGCTTCCTCCAGGGGCCTGTTTAGGCTAAGGTTCCTCTAGAAGCCGGGAGCCGCCGTTCCGGCACGGAGAGAAGTCATCCTGCGCAATTGGCGAACGAGCTCCTATCCTGTGTGCCCCCAGGAGCGTCGCAGAGTTAAGGCACTCCGTGGTGGAGTCTGGCCTCATGGAAACCACTGCACACCCAACTCCCCCGACGTGAAACGCTGGAACTTACCTTGAGGCCTGAGGTCACCTTTCGTTTGGCCGGAGCTGAACATGTAGTGCCGTGGGAGGAGTTTCTAGCAAGGTATTGCCAGCACGGTTTTCCGCTTTGAGAGAACGCGCAGCCTCGGCCCACAACGACAATCCTGCCGTGCAGAGACGTCGCGCCGCTAGTGCTGTTCGGGCAGCTTTGAAGCCAAGCGCACGGCGCCTCCAAACGGGGAGAAAGCGTACTCTCCCATCCGCGTCCCACTTTCAAGCTGAATGACGCAGCATGTTTCTCGGAAGGTTCTGCCGAGCTATCTAGTACAAGGGAGAGAGTGCCTGCCTCTGCCGAGAAAGGTTTTGACGTGGGGATTGCTGGACGTGCGGAAGAGCGTTGCCCAGGCCGTGCCAAGTTTAGGCTTTGGTGATTCTGGATGTTCCCAAGGGTCCAGAATTGTCCCTGGGAAAGCTGTCCTTTTTCTCTTTCTCCGGCTGGAAGTAAACATCTGGCAACCGACTGCCGTACGCAGGTGTCCTGGTGGAGCCACCCCCCCCCCCGGGTTTCCTTTGGGACGCACATTGGTGTCTCACAGAAGAGCCCACATTCCCAATTGGGGGCACGCCAGCGTGGAATGTAAGGCTGTTTAGAACGGCGAACCTTGAGGCCGTGTGAAGGCCGTACAAACGAGAGCTTTCGAGCGAACAGGGCAGCGCTTCGCCATCGTCGTCGCACGTTCACGGAGCTTAATCAAACGAATGCATTTACTTCCTGTGGCTCAAACGCAAGAGAGGAGTTGGAAGGCATCCAGTGCCCTTTGACAGTTGTTACAACGAACGTGAATGCACGGTGTCTCGTGAAATAAAGCCCTAGCACTGTTGAAGCCCTCCGTTAAGGCATGCTTCTTCGCTCCTAGGGCACTCCGAGGTGTTACTGACGGGGGAAATCTGGACTTTTGCTTGAGGCCGGGGTGGGGCGAGGGGACTCACAGTTCTTGTGCCGGCGAGCTCCCGAGCGCTCCTGCTGAAGCTCCCAGCAAGGAACTGAGAGCAGCAGGCCTCACACGCGTAAACTCAGACTTCTGCTGTCACGAGTAAACTCAGACTTCTTATGGGAGGCCTTCGGGCAGCAAAGAGAAGGTGGGCGCGAGCAGTGTACTTCAGGCAGCTTAGGACCCGCCACTGTCTCGTTTACCACGGAGGGGAATAAGGTTTAGCCAGGGTCGCCCAGCTTCAAACCGGAGCTCCTACAGGGATCCTCAGCGGTTTCTGATTGCCTCAAGGAGACACAACGGGAGGAACAGGGCCCTTCCGTGGAGGCCCGTTTGGGCACAGGGACCTCTGCGTGGGAGCTACTGGGTAAGTATGGCAGTCCCTTAGGTAGGCCTCAGTGACCAAGGCTCTCTGGCTCATGCCTAGCTGTGTAAAGAAGTGTGGCAAACGTACGTACTGCTCCTCAGGCTGGGCGCACAGCCTAGCTTTCGCTTCTATGAGAGTGCTGTCCCGAGTCTCTTCCTGGAGCCAGTCGTCAGCACGGTGCCTTTTGGCACTGCAGTTCTCTTTCAGTCAAGGAGGCCGTTCGACTGGCAAAGGGAGTCTGCGCAGCACTGCTTTCGCGAGGCTCTTTGACGCCTGGGGCACTCAACCCAGGCAAGCCAGAGAGCAGTACGTTGCCCTTGCTCTGAATGTGAAGAGCTTCCTCCAGGGGCCTGTTTAGGCTAAGGTTCCTCTAGAAGCCGGGAGCCGCCGTTCCGCCACGGAGAGAAGTCATCCTGCGCAATTGGCGAACGAGCTCCTATCCTGTGTGCCCCCAGGAGCGTCGCAGAGTTAAGGCACTCCGTGGTGGAGTCTGGCCTCATGGAAACCACTGCACACCCAACTCCCCCGACGTGAAACGCTGGAACTTACCTTGAGGCCTGAGGTCACCTTTCGTTTGGCCGGAGCTGAACATGTAGTGCCGTGGGAGGAGTTTCTAGCAAGGTATTGCCAGCAAGGTTTTCCGCTTTGAGAGAACGCGCAGCCTCGGCCCACAACGACAATCCTGCCGTGCAGAGACGTCGCGCCGCTAGTGCTGTTCGGGCAGCTTTGAAGCCAAGCGCACGGCGCCTCCAAACGGGGAGAAAGCGTACTCTCCCATCCGCGTCCCACTTTCAAGCTGAATGACGCAGCATGTTTCTCGGAAGGTTCTGCCGAGCTATCTAGTACAAGGGAGAGAGTGCCTGCCTCTGCCGAGAAAGGTTTTGACGTGGGGATTGCTGGACGTGCGGAAGAGCGTTGCCCAGGCCGTGCCAAGTTTAGGCTTTGGTGATTCTGGATGTTCCCAAGGGTCCAGAATTGTCCCTGGGAAAGCTGTCCTTTTTCTCTTTCTCCGGCTGGAAGTAAACATCTGGCAACCGACTGCCGTACGCAGGCGTCCTGGTGGAGCCACCCCCCCCCCCCCGGTTTCCTTTGGGACGCACATTGGTGTCTCACAGAAGAGCCCACATTCCCAATTGGGGGCACGCCAGCGTGGAATGTAAGGCTGTTTAGAACGGCGAACCTTGAGGCCGTGTGAAGGCCGTACAAACGAGAGCTTTCGAGCGAACAGGGCAGCGCTTCGCCATCGTCGTCGCACGTTCACGGAGCTTAATCAAACGAATGCATTTACTTCCTGTGGCTCAAACGCAAGAGAGGAGTTGGAAGGCATCCAGTGCCCTTTGACAGTTGTTACAACGAACGTGAATGCACGGTGTCTCGTGAAATAAAGCCCTAGCACTGTTGAAGCCCTCCGTTAAGGCATGCTTCTTCGCTCCTAGGGCACTCCGAGGTGTTACTGACGGGGGAAATCTGGACTTTTGCTTGAGGCCGGGGTGGGGCGAGGGGACTCACAGTTCTTGTGCCGGCGAGCTCCCGAGCGCTCCTGCTGAAGCTCCCAGCAAGGAACTGAGAGCAGCAGGCCTCACACGCGTAAACTCAGACTTCTGCTGTCACGAGTAAACTCAGACTTCTTATGGGAGGCCTTCGGGCAGCAAAGAGAAGGTGGGCGCGAGCAGTGTACTTCAGGCAGCTTAGGACCCGCCACTGTCTCGTTTACCACGGAGGGGAATAAGGTTTAGCCAGGGTCGCCCAGCTTCAAACCGGAGCTCCTACAGGGATCCTCAGCGGTTTCTGATTGCCTCAAGGAAACACAACGGGAGGAACAGGGCCCTTCCGTGGAGGCCCGTTTGGGCACAGGGACCTCTGCGTGGGAGCTACTGGGTAAGTATGGCAGTCCCTTAGGTAGGCCTCAGTGACCAAGGCTCTCTGGCTCATGCCTAGGTGTGTAAAGAAGTGTGGCAAACGTACGTACTGCTCCTCAGGCTGGGCGCACAGCCTAGCTTTCGCTTCTATGAGAGTGCTGTCCCGAGTCTCTTCCTGGAGCCAGTCGTCAGCACGGTGCCTTTTGGCACTGCAGTTCTCTTTCAGTCAAGGAGGCCGTTCGACTGGCAAAGGGAGTCTGCGCAGCACTGCTTTCGCGAGGCTCTTTGACGCCTGGGGCACTCAACCCAGGCAAGCCAGAGAGCAGTACGTTGCCCTTGCTCTGAATGTGAAGAGCTTCCTCCAGGGGCCTGTTTAGGCTAAGGTTCCTCTAGAAGCCGGGAGCCGCCGTTCCGGCACGGAGAGAAGTCATCCTGCGCAATTGGCGAACGAGCTCCTATCCTGTGTGCCCCCAGGAGCGTCGCAGAGTTAAGGCACTCCGTGGTGGAGTCTGGCCTCATGGAAACCACTGCACACCCAACTCCCCCGACGTGAAACGCTGGAACTTACCTTGAGGCCTGAGGTCACCTTTCGTTTGGCCGGAGCTGAACATGTAGTGCCGTGGGAGGAGTTTCTAGCAAGGTATTGCCAGCACGGTTTTCCGCTTTGAGAGAACGCGCAGCCTCGGCCCACAACGACAATCCTGCCGTGCAGAGACGTCGCGCCGCTAGTGCTGTTCGGGCAGCTTTGAAGCCAAGCGCACGGCGCCTCCAAACGGGGAGAAAGCGTACTCTCCCATCCGCGTCCCACTTTCAAGCAGAATGACGCAGCATGTTTCTCGGAAGGTTCTGCCGAGCTATCTAGTACAAGGGAGAGAGTGCCTGCCTCTGCCGAGAAAGGTTTTGACGTGGGGATTGCTGGACGTGCGGAAGAGCGTTCCCCAGGCCGTGCCAAGTTTAGGCTTTGGTGATTCTGGATGTTCCCAAGGGTCCAGAATTGTCCCTGGGAAAGCTGTCCTATTTCTCTTTCTCCGGCTGGAAGTAAACATCTGGCAACCGACTGCCGTACGCAGGCGTCCTGGTGGAGCCCCCCCCCCCCCCCGGTTTCCTTTGGGACGCACATTGGTGTCTCACAGAAGAGCCCACATTCGCAATTGGGGGCACGCCAGCGTGGAATGTAAGGCTGTTTAGAACGGCGAACCTTGAGGCCGTGTGAAGGCCGTACAAACGAGAGCTTTCGAGCGAACAGGGCAGCGCTTCTCCATCGTCGTCGCACGTTCACGGAGCTTAATCAAACGAATGCATTTACTTCCTGTGGCTCAAACGCAACAGAGGAGTTGGAAGGCATCCAGTGCCCTTTGACAGTTGTTACAACGAACGTGAATGCACGGTGTCTCGTGAAATAAAGCCCTAGCACTGTTGAAGCCCTCCGTTAAGGCATGCTTCTTCGCTCCTAGGGCACTCCGAGGTGTTACTGACGGGGGAAATCTGGACTTTTGCTTGAGGCCGGGGTGGGGCGAGGGGACTCACAGTTCTTGTGCCGGCGAGCTCCCGAGCGCTCCTGCTGAAGCTCCCAGCAAGGAACTGAGAGCAGCAGGCCTCACACGCGTAAACTCAGACTTCTGCTGTCACGAGTAAACTCAGACTTCTTATGGGAGGCCTTCGGGCAGCAAAGAGAAGGTGGGCGCGAGCAGTGTACTTCAGGCAGCTTAGGACCCGCCACTGTCTCGTTTACCACGGAGGGGAATAAGGTTTAGCCAGGGTCGCCCAGCTTCAAACCGGAGCTCCTACAGGGATCCTCAGCGGTTTCTGATTGCCTCAAGGAAACACAACGGGAGGAACAGGGCCCTTCCGTGGAGGCCTGTTTGGGCACAGGGACCTCTGCGTGGGAGCTACTGGGTAAGTATGGCAGTCCCTTAGGTAGGCCTCAGTGACCAAGGCTCTCTGGCTCATGCCTAGCTGTGTAAAGAAGTGTGGCAAACGTACGTACTGCTCGTCAGGTTGGGCGCACAGCCTAGCTTTCGCTTCTATGAGAGTGCTGTCCCGAGTCTCTTCCTGGAGCCAGTCGTCAGCACGGTGCCTTTTGGCACTGCAGTTCTCTTTCAGTCAAGGAGGCCGTTCGACTGGCAAAGGGAGTCTGCGCAGCACTGCTTTCGCGAGGCTCTTTGACGCCTGGGGCACTCAACCCAGGCAAGCCAGAGAGCAGTACGTTGCCCTTGCTCTGAATGTGAAGAGCTTCCTCCAGGGGCCTGTTTAGGCTAAGGTTCCTCTAGAAGCCGGGAGCCGCCGTTCCGCCACGGAGAGACGTCATCCTGCGCAATTGGCGAACGAGCTCCTATCCTGTGTGCCCCCAGGAGCGTCGCAGAGTTAAGGCACTCCGTGGTGGAGTCTGGCCTCATGGAAACCACTGCACACCCAACTCCCCCGACGTGAAACGCTGGAACTTACCTTGAGGCCTGAGGTCACCTTTCGTTTGGCCGGAGCTGAACATGTAGTGCCGTGGGAGGAGTTTCTAGCAAGGTATTGCCAGCACGGTTTTCCGCTTTGAGAGAACGCGCAGCCTCGGCCCACAACGACAATCCTGCCGTGCAGAGACGTCGCGCCGCTAGTGCTGTTCGGGCAGCTTTGAAGCCAAGCGCACGGCGCCTCCAAACGGGGAGAAAGCGTACTCTCCCATCCGCGTCCCACTTTCAAGCTGAATGACGCAGCATGTTTCTCGGAAGGTTCTGCCGAGCTATCTAGTACAAGGGAGAGAGTGCCTGCCTCTGCCGAGAAAGGTTTTGACGTGGGGATTGCTGGACGTGCGGAAGAGCGTTGCCCAGGCCGTGCCAAGTTTAGGCTTTGGTGATTCTGGATGTTCCCAAGGGTCCAGAATTGTCCCTGGGAAAGCTGTCCTTTTTCTCTTTCTCCGGCTGGAAGTAAACATCTGGCAACCGACTGCCGTACGCAGGCGTCCTGGTGGAGCCACCCCCCCCCCCCCGGTTTCCTTTGGGACGCACATTGGTGTCTCACAGAAGAGCCCACATTCTCAATTGGGGGCACGCCAGCGTGGAATGTAAGGCTGTTTAGAACGGCGAACCTTGAGGCCGTGTGAAGGCCGTACAAACGAGAGCTTTCGAGCGAACAGGGCAGCGCTTCGCCATCGTCGTCGCACGTTCACGGAGCTTAATCAAACGAATGCATTTACTTCCTGTGGCTCAAACGCAACAGAGGAGTTGGAAGGCATCCAGTGCCCTTTGAGAGTTGTTACAACGAACGTGAATGCACGGTGTCTCGTGAAATAAAGCCCTAGCACTCTTGAAGCCCTCCGTTAAGGCATGCTTCTTCGCTCCTAGGGCACTCCGAGGTGTTACTGACGGGGGAAATCTGGACTTTTGCTTGAGGCCGGGGTGGGGCGAGGGGACTCACAGTTCTTGTGCCGGCGAGCTCCCGAGCGCTCCTGCTGAAGCTCCCAGCAAGGAACTGAGAGCAGCAGGCCTCACACGCGTAAACTCAGACTTCTGCTGTCACGAGTAAACTCAGACTTCTTATGGGAGGCCTTCGGGCAGCAAAGAGAAGGTGGGCGCGAGCAGTGTACTTCAGGCAACTTAGGACCCGCCACTGTCTCCTTTACCACGGAGGGGAATAAGGTTTAGCCAGGGTCGCCCAGCTTCAAACCGGAGCTCCTACAGGGATCCTCAGCGGTTTCTGATTGCCTCAAGGAAACACAACGGGAGGAACAGGGCCCTTCCGTGGAGGCCCGTTTGGGCACAGGGACCTCTGCGTGGGAGCTACTGGGTAAGTATGGCAGTCCCTTAGGTAGGCCTCAGTGACCAAGGCTCTCTGGCTCATGCCTAGCTGTGTAAAGAAGTGTGGCAAACGTACGTACTGCTCGTCAGGCTGGGCGCACAGCCTAGCTTTCGCTGCTATGAGAGTGCTGTCCCGAGTCTCTTCCTGGAGCCAGTCGTCAGCACGGTGCCTTTTGGCACTGCAGTTCTCTTTCAGTCAAGGAGGCCGTTCGACTGGCAAAGGGAGTCTGCGCAGCACTGCTTTCGCGAGGCTCTTTGACGCCTGGGGCAGTCAACCCAGGCAAGCCAGAGAGCAGTACGTTGCCCTTGCTCTGAATGTGAAGAGCTTCCTCCAGGGGCCTGTTTAGGCTAAGGTTCCTCTAGAAGCCGGGAGCCGCCGTTCCGCCACGGAGAGACGTCATCCTGCGCAATTGGCGAACGAGCTCCTATCCTGTGTGCCCCCAGGAGCGTCGCAGAGTTAAGGCACTCCGTGGTGGAGTCTGGCCTCATGGAAACCACTGCACACCCAACTCCCCCGACGTGAAACGCTGGAACTTACCTTGAGGCCTGAGGTCACCTTTCGTTTGGCCGGAGCTGAACATGTAGTGCCGTGGGAGGAGTTTCTAGCAAGGTATTGCCAGCACGGTTTTCCGCTTTGAGAGAACGCGCAGCCTCGGCCCACAACGACAATCCTGCCGTGCAGAGACGTCGCGCCGCTAGTGCTGTTCGGGCAGCTTTGAAGCCAAGCGCACGGCGCCTCCAAACGGGGAGAAAGCGTACTCTCCCATCCGCGTCCCACTTTCAAGCAGAATGACGCAGCATGTTTCTCGGAAGGTTCTGCCGAGCTATCTAGTACAAGGGAGAGAGTGCCTGCCTCTGCCGAGAAAGGTTTTGACGTGGGGATTGCTGGACGTGCGGAAGAGCGTTCCCCAGGCCGTGCCAAGTTTAGGCTTTGGTGATTCTGGATGTTCCCAAGGGTCCAGAATTGTCCCTGGGAAAGCTGTCCTTTTTCTCTTTCTCCGGCTGGAAGTAAACATCTGGCAACCGACTGCCGTACGCAGGCGTCCTGGTGGAGCCACCCCCCCCCCCCGGTTTCCTTTGGGACGCACATTGGTGTCTCACAGAAGAGCCCACATTCGCAATTGGGGGCACGCCAGCGTGGAATGTAAGGCTGTTTAGAACGGCGAACCTTGAGGCCGTGTGAAGGCCGTACAAACGAGAGCTTTCGAGCGAACAGGGCAGCGCTTCTCCATCGTCGTCGCACGTTCACGGAGCTTAATCAAACGAATGCATTTACTTCCTGTGGCTCAAACGCAACAGAGGAGTTGGAAGGCATCCAGTGCCCTTTGACAGTTGTTACAACGAACGTGAATGCACGGTGTCTCGTGAAATAAAGCCCTAGCACTGTTGAAGCCCTCCGTTAAGGCATGCTTCTTCGCTCCTAGGGCACTCCGAGGTGTTACTGACGGGGGAAATCTGGACTTTTGCTTGAGGCCGGGGTGGGGCGAGGGGACTCACAGTTCTTGTGCCGGCGAGCTCCCGAGCGCTCCTGCTGAAGCTCCCAGCAAGGAACTGAGAGCAGCAGGCCTCACACGCGTAAACTCAGACTTCTGCTGTCACGAGTAAACTCAGACTTCTTATGGGAGGCCTTCGGGCAGCAAAGAGAAGGTGGGCGCGAGCAGTGTACTTCAGGCAGCTTAGGACCCGCCACTGTCTCGTTTACCACGGAGGGGAATAAGGTTTAGCCAGGGTCGCCCAGCTTCAAACCGGAGCTCCTACAGGGATCCTCAGCGGTTTCTGATTGCCTCAAGGAAACACAACGGGAGGAACAGGGCCCTTCCGTGGAGGCCTGTTTGGGCACAGGGACCTCTGCGTGGGAGCTACTGGGTAAGTATGGCAGTCCCTTAGGTAGGCCTCAGTGACCAAGGCTCTCTGGCTCATGCCTAGCTGTGTAAAGAAGTGTGGCAAACGTACGTACTGCTCGTCAGGTTGGGCGCACAGCCTAGCTTTCGCTTCTATGAGAGTGCTGTCCCGAGTCTCTTCCTGGAGCCAGTCGTCAGCACGGTGCCTTTTGGCACTGCAGTTCTCTTTCAGTCAAGGAGGCCGTTCGACTGGCAAAGGGAGTCTGCGCAGCACTGCTTTCGCGAGGCTCTTTGACGCCTGGGGCACTCAACCCAGGCAAGCCAGAGAGCAGTACGTTGCCCTTGCTCTGAATGTGAAGAGCTTCCTCCAGGGGCCTGTTTAGGCTAAGGTTCCTCTAGAAGCCGGGAGCCGCCGTTCCGCCACGGAGAGAAGTCATCCTGCGCAATTGGCGAACGAGCTCCTATCCTGTGTGCCCCCAGGAGCGTCGCAGAGTTAAGGCACTCCGTGGTGGAGTCTGGCCTCATGGAAACCACTGCACACCCAACTCCCCCGACGTGAAACGCTGGAACTTACCTTGAGGCCTGAGGTCACCTTTCGTTTGGCCGGAGCTGAACATGTAGTGCCGTGGGAGGAGTTTCTAGCAAGGTATTGCCAGCACGGTTTTCCGCTTTGAGAGAACGCGCAGCCTCGGCCCACAACGACAATCCTGCCGTGCAGAGACGTCGCGCCGCTAGTGCTGTTCGGGCAGCTTTGAAGCCAAGCGCACGGCGCCTCCAAACGGGGAGAAAGCGTACTCTCCCATCCGCGTCCCACTTTCAAGCTGAATGACGCAGCATGTTTCTCGGAAGGTTCTGCCGAGCTATCTAGTACAAGGGAGAGAGTGCCTGCCTCTGCCGAGAAAGGTTTTGACGTGGGGATTGCTGGACGTGCGGAAGAGCGTTGCCCAGGCCGTGCCAAGTTTAGGCTTTGGTGATTCTGGATGTTCCCAAGGGTCCAGAATTGTCCCTGGGAAAGCTGTCCTTTTTCTCTTTCTCCGGCTGGAAGTAAACATCTGGCAACCGACTGCCGTACGCAGGCGTCCTGGTGGAGCCACCCCCCCCCCCCCGGTTTCCTTTGGGACGCACATTGGTGTCTCACAGAAGAGCCCACATTCTCAATTGGGGGCACGCCAGCGTGGAATGTAAGGCTGTTTAGAACGGCGAACCTTGAGGCCGTGTGAAGGCCGTACAAACGAGAGCTTTCGAGCGAACAGGGCAGCGCTTCGCCATCGTCGTCGCACGTTCACGGAGCTTAATCAAACGAATGCATTTACTTCCTGTGGCTCAAACGCAACAGAGGAGTTGGAAGGCATCCAGTGCCCTTTGAGAGTTGTTACAACGAACGTGAATGCACGGTGTCTCGTGAAATAAAGCCCTAGCACTCTTGAAGCCCTCCGTTAAGGCATGCTTCTTCGCTCCTAGGGCACTCCGAGGTGTTACTGACGGGGGAAATCTGGACTTTTGCTTGAGGCCGGGGTGGGGCGAGGGGACTCACAGTTCTTGTGCCGGCGAGCTCCCGAGCGCTCCTGCTGAAGCTCCCAGCAAGGAACTGAGAGCAGCAGGCCTCACACGCGTAAACTCAGACTTCTGCTGTCACGAGTAAACTCAGACTTCTTATGGGAGGCCTTCGGGCAGCAAAGAGAAGGTGGGCGCGAGCAGTGTACTTCAGGCAACTTAGGACCCGCCACTGTCTCCTTTACCACGGAGGGGAATAAGGTTTAGCCAGGGTCGCCCAGCTTCAAACCGGAGCTCCTACAGGGATCCTCAGCGGTTTCTGATTGCCTCAAGGAAACACAACGGGAGGAACAGGGCCCTTCCGTGGAGGCCCGTTTGGGCACAGGGACCTCTGCGTGGGAGCTACTGGGTAAGTATGGCAGTCCCTTAGGTAGGCCTCAGTGACCAAGGCTCTCTGGCTCATGCCTAGCTGTGTAAAGAAGTGTGGCAAACGTACGTACTGCTCGTCAGGCTGGGCGCACAGCCTAGCTTTCGCTGCTATGAGAGTGCTGTCCCGAGTCTCTTCCTGGAGCCAGTCGTCAGCACGGTGCCTTTTGGCACTGCAGTTCTCTTTCAGTCAAGGAGGCCGTTCGACTGGCAAAGGGAGTCTGCGCAGCACTGCTTTCGCGAGGCTCTTTGACGCCTGGGGCAGTCAACCCAGGCAAGCCAGAGAGCAGTACGTTGCCCTTGCTCTGAATGTGAAGAGCTTCCTCCAGGGGCCTGTTTAGGCTAAGGTTCCTCTAGAAGCCGGGAGCCGCCGTTCCGCCACGGAGAGACGTCATCCTGCGCAATTGGCGAACGAGCTCCTATCCTGTGTGCCCCCAGGAGCGTCGCAGAGTTAAGGCACTCCGTGGTGGAGTCTGGCCTCATGGAAACCACTGCACACCCAACTCCCCCGACGTGAAACGCTGGAACTTACCTTGAGGCCTGAGGTCACCTTTCGTTTGGCCGGAGCTGAACATGTAGTGCCGTGGGAGGAGTTTCTAGCAAGGTATTGCCAGCACGGTTTTCCGCTTTGAGAGAACGCGCAGCCTCGGCCCACAACGACAATCCTGCCGTGCAGAGACGTCGCGCCGCTAGTGCTGTTCGGGCAGCTTTGAAGCCAAGCGCACGGCGCCTCCAAACGGGGAGAAAGCGTACTCTCCCATCCGCGTCCCACTTTCAAGCTGAACGACGCAGCATGTTTCTCGGAAGGTTCTGCCGAGCTATCTAGTACAAGGGAGAGAGTGCCTGCCTCTGCCGAGAAAGGTTTTGACGTGGGGATTGCTGGACGTGCGGAAGAGCGTTGCCCAGGCCGTGCCAAGTTTAGGCTTTGGTGATTCTGGATGTTCCCAAGGGTCCAGAATTGTCCCTGGGAAAGCTGTCCTTTTTCTCTTTCTCCGGCTGGAAGTAAACATCTGGCAACCGACTGCCGTACGCAGGCGTCCTGGTGGAGCCACCCCCCCCCCCGGTTTCCTTTGGGACGCACATTGGTGTCTCACAGAAGAGCCCACATTCCCAATTGGGGGCACGCCAGCGTGGAATGTAAGGCTGTTTAGAACGGCGAACCTTGAGGCCGTGTGAAGGCCGTACAAACGAGAGCTTTCGAGCGAACAGGGCAGCGCTTCGCCATCGTCGTCGCACGTTCACGGAGCTTAATCAAACGAATGCATTTACTTCCTGTGGCTCAAACGCAACAGAGGAGTTGGAAGGCATCCAGTGCCCTTTGACAGTTGTTACAACGAACGTGAATGCACGGTGTCTCGTGAAATAAAGCCCTAGCACTGTTGAAGCCCTCCGTTAAGGCATGCTTCTTCGCTCCTAGGGCACTCCGAGGTGTTACTGACGGGGGAAATCTGGACTTTTGCTTGAGGCCGGGGTGGGGCGAGGGGACTCACAGTTCTTGTGCCGGCGAGCTCCCGAGCGCTCCTGCTGAAGCTCCCAGCAAGGAACTGAGAGCAGCAGGCCTCACACGCGTAAACTCAGACTTCTGCTGTCACGAGTAAACTCAGACTTCTTATGGGAGGCCTTCGGGCAGCAAAGAGAAGGTGGGCGCGAGCAGTGTACTTCAGGCAGCTTAGGACCCGCCACTGTCTCGTTTACCACGGAGGGGAATAAGGTTTAGCCAGGGTCGCCCAGCTTCAAACCGGAGCTCCTACAGGGATCCTCAGCGGTTTCTGATTGCCTCAAGGAAACACAACGGGAGGAACAGGGCCCTTCCGTGGAGGCCCGTTTGGGCACAGGGACCTCTGCGTGGGAGCTACTGGGTAAGTATGGCAGTCCCTTAGGTAGGCCTCAGTGACCAAGGCTCTCTGGCTCATGCCTAGCTGTGTAAAGAAGTGTGGCAAACGTACGTACTGCTCGTCAGGCTGGGCGCACAGCCTAGCTTTCGCTGCTATGAGAGTGCTGTCCCGAGTCTCTTCCTGGAGCCAGTCGTCAGCACGGTGCCTTTTGGCACTGCAGTTCTCTTTCAGTCAAGGAGGCCGTTCGACTGGCAAAGGGAGTCTGCGCAGCACTGCTTTCGCGAGGCTCTTTGACGCCTGGGGCAGTCAACCCAGGCAAGCCAGAGAGCAGTACGTTGCCCTTGCTCTGAATGTGAAGAGCTTCCTCCAGGGGCCTGTTTAGGCTAAGGTTCCTCTAGAAGCCGGGAGCCGCCGTTCCGCCACGGAGAGACGTCATCCTGCGCAATTGGCGAACGAGCTCCTATCCTGTGTGCCCCCAGGAGCGTCGCAGAGTTAAGGCACTCCGTGGTGGAGTCTGGCCTCATGGAAACCACTGCACACCCAACTCCCCCGACGTGAAACGCTGGAACTTACCTTGAGGCCTGAGGTCACCTTTCGTTTGGCCGGAGCTGAACATGTAGTGCCGTGGGAGGAGTTTCTAGCAAGGTATTGCCAGCACGGTTTTCCGCTTTGAGAGAACGCGCAGCCTCGGCCCACAACGACAATCCTGCCGTGCAGAGACGTCGCGCCGCTAGTGCTGTTCGGGCAGCTTTGAAGCCAAGCGCACGGCGCCTCCAAACGGGGAGAAAGCGTACTCTCCCATCCGCGTCCCACTTTCAAGCTGAATGACGCAGCATGTTTCTCGGAAGGTTCTGCCGAGCTATCTAGTACAAGGGAGAGAGTGCCTGCCTCTGCCGAGAAAGGTTTTGACGTGGGGATTGCTGGACGTGCGGAAGAGCGTTGCCCAGGCCGTGCCAAGTTTAGGCTTTGGTGATTCTGGATGTTCCCAAGGGTCCAGAATTGTCCCTGGGAAAGCTGTCCTTTTTCTCTTTCTCCGGCTGGAAGTAAACATCTGGCAACCGACTGCCGTACGCAGGCGTCCTGGGGGAGCCACACCCCCCCCCCCCCGGTTTCCTTTGGGACGCACATTGGTGTCTCACAGAAGAGCCCACATTCCCAATTGGGGGCACGCCAGCGTGGAATGTAAGGCTGTTTAGAACGGCGAACCTTGAGGCCGTGTGAAGGCCGTACAAACGAGAGCTTTCGAGCGAACAGGGCAGCGCTTCGCCATCGTCGTCGCACGTTCACGGAGCTTAATCAAACGAATGCATTTACTTCCTGTGGCTCAAACGCAACAGAGGAGTTGGAAGGCATCCAGTGCCCTTTGACAGTTGTTACAACGAACGTGAGTGCACGGTGTCTCGTGAAATAAAGCCCTAGCACTGTTGAAGCCCTCCGTTAAGGCATGCTTCTTCGCTCCTAGGGCACTCCGAGGTGTTACTGACGGGGGAAATCTGGACTTTTGCTTGAGGCCGGGGTGGGGCGAGGGGACTCACAGTTCTTGTGCCGGCGAGCTCCCGAGCGCTCCTGCTGAAGCTCCCAGCAAGGAACTGAGAGCAGCAGGCCTCACACGCGTAAACTCAGACTTCTGCTGTCACGAGTAAACTCAGACTTCTTATGGGAGGCCTTCGGGCAGCAAAGAGAAGGTGGGCGCGAGCAGTGTACTTCAGGCAGCTTAGGACCCGCCACTGTCTCGTTTACCACGGAGGGGAATAAGGTTTAGCCAGGGTCGCCCAGCTTCAAACCGGAGCTCCTACAGGGATCCTCAGCGGTTTCTGATTGCCTCAAGGAAACACAACGGGAGGAACAGGGCCCTTCCGTGGAGGCCCGTTTGGGCACAGGGACCTCTGCGTGGGAGCTACTGGGTAAGTATGGCAGTCCCTTAGGTAGGCCTCAGTGACCAAGGCTCTCTGGCTCATGCCTAGCTGTGTAAAGAAGTGTGGCAAACGTACGTACTGCTCGTCAGGCTGGGCGCACAGCCTAGCTTTCGCTGCTATGAGAGTGCTGTCCCGAGTCTCTTCCTGGAGCCAGTCGTCAGCACGGTGCCTTTTGGCACTGCAGTTCTCTTTCAGTCAAGGAGGCCGTTCGACTGGCAAAGGGAGTCTGCGCAGCACTGCTTTCGCGAGGCTCTTTGACGCCTGGGGCACTCAACCCAGGCAAGCCAGAGAGCAGTACGTTGCCCTTGCTCTGAATGTGAAGAGCTTCCTCCAGGGGCCTGTTTAGGCTAAGGTTCCTCTAGAAGCCGGGAGCCGCCGTTCCGCCACGGAGAGACGTCATCCTGCGCAATTGGCGAACGAGCTCCTATCCTGTGTGCCCCCAGGAGCGTCGCAGAGTTAAGGCACTCCGTGGTGGAGTCTGGCCTCATGGAAACCACTGCACACCCAACTCCCCCGACGTGAAACGCTGGAACTTACCTTGAGGCCTGAGGTCACCTTTCGTTTGGCCGGAGCTGAACATGTAGTGCCGTGGGAGGAGTTTCTAGCAAGGTATTGCCAGCACGGTTTTCCGCTTTGAGAGAACGCGCAGCCTCGGCCCACAACGACAATCCTGCCGTGCAGAGACGTCGCGCCGCTAGTGCTGTTCGGGCAGCTTTGAAGCCAAGCGCACGGCGCCTCCAAACGGGGAGAAAGCGTACTCTCCCATCCGCGTCCCACTTTCAAGCTGAATGACGCAGCATGTTTCTCGGAAGGTTCTGCCGAGCTATCTAGTACAAGGGAGAGAGTGCCTGCCTCTGCCGAGAAAGGTTTTGACGTGGGGATTGCTGGACGTGCGGAAGAGCGTTGCCCAGGCCGTGCCAAGTTTAGGCTTTGGTGATTCTGGATGTTCCCAAGGGTCCAGAATTGTCCCTGGGAAAGCTGTCCTTTTTCTCTTTCTCCGGCTGGAAGTAAACATCTGGCAACCGACTGCCGTACGCAGGCGTCCTGGGGGAGCCACACCCCCCCCCCCCCCGGTTTCCTTTGGGACGCACATTGGTGTCTCACAGAAGAGCCCACATTCCCAATTGGGGGCACGCCAGCGTGGAATGTAAGGCTGTTTAGAACGGCGAACCTTGAGGCCGTGTGAAGGCCGTACAAACGAGAGCTTTCGAGCGAACAGGGCAGCGCTTCGCCATCGTCGTCGCACGTTCACGGAGCTTAATCAAACGAATGCATTTACTTCCTGTGGCTCAAACGCAAGAGAGGAGTTGGAAGACACCCAGTGCCCTTTGACAGTTGTTACAACGAACGTGAGTGCACGGTGTCTCGTGAAATAAAGCCCTAGCACTGTTGAAGCCCTCCGTTAAGGCATGCTTCTTCGCTCCTAGGGCACTCCGAGGTGTTACTGACGGGGGAAATCTGGACTTTTGCTTGAGGCCGGGGTGGGGCGAGGGGACTCACAGTTCTTGTGCCGGCGAGCTCCCGAGCGCTCCTGCTGAAGCTCCCAGCAAGGAACTGAGAGCAGCAGGCCTCACACGCGTAAACTCAGACTTCTGCTGTCACGAGTAAACTCAGACTTCTTATGGGAGGCCTTCGGGCAGCAAAGAGAAGGTGGGCGCGAGCAGTGTACTTCAGGCAGCTTAGGACCCGCCACTGTCTCGTTTACCACGGAGGGGAATAAGGTTTAGCCAGGGTCGCCCAGCTTCAAACCGGAGCTCCTATAGGGATCCTCAGCGGTTTCTGATTGCCTCAAGGAGACACAACGGGAGGAACAGGGCCCTTCCGTGGAGGCCCGTTTGGGCACAGGGACCTCTGCGTGGGAGCTACTGGGTAAGTATGGCAGTCCCTTAGGTAGGCCTCAGTGACCAAGGCTCTCTGGCTCATGCCTAGCTGTGTAAAGAAGTGTGGCAAACGTACGTACTGCTCCTCAGGCTGAGCGCACAGCCTAGCTTTCGCTGCTATGAGAGTGCTGTCCCGAGTCTCTTCCTGGAGCCAGTCGTCAGCACGGTGCCTTTTGGCACTGCAGTTCTCTTTCAGTCAAGGAGGCCGTTCGACTGGCAAAGGGAGTCTGCGCAGCACTGCTTTCGCGAGGCTCTTTGACGCCTGGGGCACTCAACCCAGGCAAGCCAGAGAGCAGTACGTTGCCCTTGCTCTGAATGTGAAGAGCTTCCTCCAGGGGCCTGTTTAGGCTAAGGTTCCTCTAGAAGCCGGGAGCCGCCGTTCCGCCACGGAGAGACGTCATCCTGCGCAATTGGCGAACGAGCTCCTATCCTGTGTGCCCCCAGGAGCGTCGCAGAGTTAAGGCACTCCGTGGTGGAGTCTGGCCTCATGGAAACCACTGCACACCCAACTCCCCCGACGTGAAACGCTGGAACTTACCTTGAGGCCTGAGGTCACCTTTCGTTTGGCCGGAGCTGAACATGTAGTGCCGTGGGAGGAGTTTCTAGCAAGGTATTGCCAGCACGGTTTTCCGCTTTGAGAGAACGCGCAGCCTCGGCCCACAACGACAATCCTGCCGTGCAGAGACGTCGCGCCGCTAGTGCTGTTCGGGCAGCTTTGAAGCCAAGCGCACGGCGCCTCCAAACGGGGAGAAAGCGTACTCTCCCATCCGCGTCCCACTTTCAAGCTGAATGACGCAGCATGTTTCTCGGAAGGTTCTGCCGAGCTATCTAGTACAAGGGAGAGAGTGCCTGCCTCTGCCGAGAAAGGTTTTGACGTGGGGATTGCTGGACGTGCGGAAGAGCGTTGCCCAGGCCGTGCCAAGTTTAGGCTTTGGTGATTCTGGATGTTCCCAAGGGTCCAGAATTGTCCCTGGGAAAGCTGTCCTTTTTCTCTTTCTCCGGCTGGAAGTAAACATCTGGCAACCGACTGCCGTACGCAGGCGTCCTGGTGGAGCCACCCCCCCCCCCGGTTTCCTTTGGGACGCACATTGGTGTCTCACAGAAGAGCCCACATTCCCAATTGGGGGCACGCCAGCGTGGAATGTAAGGCTGTTTAGAACGGCGAACCTTGAGGCCGTGTGAAGGCCGTACAAACGAGAGCTTTCGAGCGAACAGGGCAGCGCTTCGCCATCGTCGTCGCACGTTCACGGAGCTTAATCAAACGAATGCATTTACTTCCTGTGGCTCAAACGCAAGAGAGGAGTTGGAAGACACCCAGTGCCCTTTGACAGTTGTTACAACGAACGTGAGTGCACGGTGTCTCGTGAAATAAAGCCCTAGCACTGTTGAAGCCCTCCGTTAAGGCATGCTTCTTCGCTCCTAGGGCACTCCGAGGTGTTACTGACGGGGGAAATCTGCACTTTTGCTTGAGGCCGGGGTGGGGCGAGGGGACTCACAGTTCTTGTGCCGGCGAGCTCCCGAGCGCTCCTGCTGAAGCTCCCAGCAAGGAACTGAGAGCAGCAGGCCTCACACGCGTAAACTCAGACTTCTGCTGTCACGAGTAAACTCAGACTTCTTATGGGAGGCCTTCGGGCAGCAAAGAGAAGGTGGGCGCGAGCAGTGTACTTCAGGCAGCTTAGGACCCGCCACTGTCTCGTTTACCACGGAGGGGAATAAGGTTTAGCCAGGGTCGCCCAGCTTCAAACCGGAGCTCCTACAGGGATCCTCAGCGGTTTCTGATTGCCTCAAGGAGACACAACGGGAGGAACAGGGCCCTTCCGTGGAGGCCCGTTTGGGCACAGGGACCTCTGCGTGGGAGCTACTGGGTAAGTATGGCAGTCCCTTAGGTAGGCCTCAGTGACCAAGGCTCTCTGGCTCATGCCTAGCTGTGTAAAGAAGTGTGGCAAACGTACGTACTGCTCCTCAGGCTGGGCGCACAGCCTAGCTTTCGCTGCTATGAGAGTGCTGTCCCGAGTCTCTTCCTGGAGCCAGTCGTCAGCACGGTGCCTTTTGGCACTGCAGTTCTCTTTCAGTCAAGGAGGCCGTTCGACTGGCAAAGGGAGTCTGCGCAGCACTGCTTTCGCGAGGCTCTTTGACGCCTGGGGCACTCAACCCAGGCAAGCCAGAGAGCAGTACGTTGCCCTTGCTCTGAATGTGAAGAGCTTCCTCCAGGGGCCTGTTTAGGCTAAGGTTCCTCTAGAAGCCGGGAGCCGCCGTTCCGGCACGGAGAGAAGTCATCCTGCGCAATTGGCGAACGAGCTCCTATCCTGTGTGCCCCCAGGAGCGTCGCAGAGTTAAGGCACTCCGTGGTGGAGTCTGGCCTCATGGAAACCACTGCACACCCAACTCCCCCGACGTGAAACGCTGGAACTTACCTTGAGGCCTGAGGTCACCTTTCGTTTGGCCGGAGCTGAACATGTAGTGCCGTGGGAGGAGTTTCTAGCAAGGTATTGCCAGCACGGTTTTCCGCTTTGAGAGAACGCGCAGCCTCGGCCCACAACGACAATCCTGCCGTGCAGAGACGTCGCGCCGCTAGTGCTGTTCGGGCAGCTTTGAAGCCAAGCGCACGGCGCCTCCAAACGGGGAGAAAGCGTACTCTCCCATCCGCGTCCCACTTTCAAGCTGAATGACGCAGCATGTTTCTCGGAAGGTTCTGCCGAGCTATCTAGTACAAGGGAGAGAGTGCCTGCCTCTGCCGAGAAAGGTTTTGACGTGGGGATTGCTGGACGTGCGGAAGAGCGTTGCCCAGGCCGTGCCAAGTTTAGGCTTTGGTGATTCTGGATGTTCCCAAGGGTCCAGAATTGTCCCTGGGAAAGCTGTCCTTTTTCTCTTTCTCCGGCTGGAAGTAAACATCTGGCAACCGACTGCCGTACGCAGGTGTCCTGGTGGAGCCACCCCCCCCCCCGGGTTTCCTTTGGGACGCACATTGGTGTCTCACAGAAGAGCCCACATTCCCAATTGGGGGCACGCCAGCGTGGAATGTAAGGCTGTTTAGAACGGCGAACCTTGAGGCCGTGTGAAGGCCGTACAAACGAGAGCTTTCGAGCGAACAGGGCAGCGCTTCGCCATCGTCGTCGCACGTTCACGGAGCTTAATCAAACGAATGCATTTACTTCCTGTGGCTCAAACGCAAGAGAGGAGTTGGAAGGCATCCAGTGCCCTTTGACAGTTGTTACAACGAACGTGAATGCACGGTGTCTCGTGAAATAAAGCCCTAGCACTGTTGAAGCCCTCCGTTAAGGCATGCTTCTTCGCTCCTAGGGCACTCCGAGGTGTTACTGACGGGGGAAATCTGGACTTTTGCTTGAGGCCGGGGTGGGGCGAGGGGACTCACAGTTCTTGTGCCGGCGAGCTCCCGAGCGCTCCTGCTGAAGCTCCCAGCAAGGAACTGAGAGCAGCAGGCCTCACACGCGTAAACTCAGACTTCTGCTGTCACGAGTAAACTCAGACTTCTTATGGGAGGCCTTCGGGCAGCAAAGAGAAGGTGGGCGCGAGCAGTGTACTTCAGGCAGCTTAGGACCCGCCACTGTCTCGTTTACCACGGAGGGGAATAAGGTTTAGCCAGGGTCGCCCAGCTTCAAACCGGAGCTCCTACAGGGATCCTCAGCGGTTTCTGATTGCCTCAAGGAGACACAACGGGAGGAACAGGGCCCTTCCGTGGAGGCCCGTTTGGGCACAGGGACCTCTGCGTGGGAGCTACTGGGTAAGTATGGCAGTCCCTTAGGTAGGCCTCAGTGACCAAGGCTCTCTGGCTCATGCCTAGCTGTGTAAAGAAGTGTGGCAAACGTACGTACTGCTCCTCAGGCTGGGCGCACAGCCTAGCTTTCGCTTCTATGAGAGTGCTGTCCCGAGTCTCTTCCTGGAGCCAGTCGTCAGCACGGTGCCTTTTGGCACTGCAGTTCTCTTTCAGTCAAGGAGGCCGTTCGACTGGCAAAGGGAGTCTGCGCAGCACTGCTTTCGCGAGGCTCTTTGACGCCTGGGGCACTCAACCCAGGCAAGCCAGAGAGCAGTACGTTGCCCTTGCTCTGAATGTGAAGAGCTTCCTCCAGGGGCCTGTTTAGGCTAAGGTTCCTCTAGAAGCCGGGAGCCGCCGTTCCGCCACGGAGAGAAGTCATCCTGCGCAATTGGCGAACGAGCTCCTATCCTGTGTGCCCCCAGGAGCGTCGCAGAGTTAAGGCACTCCGTGGTGGAGTCTGGCCTCATGGAAACCACTGCACACCCAACTCCCCCGACGTGAAACGCTGGAACTTACCTTGAGGCCTGAGGTCACCTTTCGTTTGGCCGGAGCTGAACATGTAGTGCCGTGGGAGGAGTTTCTAGCAAGGTATTGCCAGCAAGGTTTTCCGCTTTGAGAGAACGCGCAGCCTCGGCCCACAACGACAATCCTGCCGTGCAGAGACGTCGCGCCGCTAGTGCTGTTCGGGCAGCTTTGAAGCCAAGCGCACGGCGCCTCCAAACGGGGAGAAAGCGTACTCTCCCATCCGCGTCCCACTTTCAAGCTGAATGACGCAGCATGTTTCTCGGAAGGTTCTGCCGAGCTATCTAGTACAAGGGAGAGAGTGCCTGCCTCTGCCGAGAAAGGTTTTGACGTGGGGATTGCTGGACGTGCGGAAGAGCGTTGCCCAGGCCGTGCCAAGTTTAGGCTTTGGTGATTCTGGATGTTCCCAAGGGTCCAGAATTGTCCCTGGGAAAGCTGTCCTTTTTCTCTTTCTCCGGCTGGAAGTAAACATCTGGCAACCGACTGCCGTACGCAGGCGTCCTGGTGGAGCCACCCCCCCCCCCCCGGTTTCCTTTGGGACGCACATTGGTGTCTCACAGAAGAGCCCACATTCCCAATTGGGGGCACGCCAGCGTGGAATGTAAGGCTGTTTAGAACGGCGAACCTTGAGGCCGTGTGAAGGCCGTACAAACGAGAGCTTTCGAGCGAACAGGGCAGCGCTTCGCCATCGTCGTCGCACGTTCACGGAGCTTAATCAAACGAATGCATTTACTTCCTGTGGCTCAAACGCAAGAGAGGAGTTGGAAGGCATCCAGTGCCCTTTGACAGTTGTTACAACGAACGTGAATGCACGGTGTCTCGTGAAATAAAGCCCTAGCACTGTTGAAGCCCTCCGTTAAGGCATGCTTCTTCGCTCCTAGGGCACTCCGAGGTGTTACTGACGGGGGAAATCTGGACTTTTGCTTGAGGCCGGGGTGGGGCGAGGGGACTCACAGTTCTTGTGCCGGCGAGCTCCCGAGCGCTCCTGCTGAAGCTCCCAGCAAGGAACTGAGAGCAGCAGGCCTCACACGCGTAAACTCAGACTTCTGCTGTCACGAGTAAACTCAGACTTCTTATGGGAGGCCTTCGGGCAGCAAAGAGAAGGTGGGCGCGAGCAGTGTACTTCAGGCAGCTTAGGACCCGCCACTGTCTCGTTTACCACGGAGGGGAATAAGGTTTAGCCAGGGTCGCCCAGCTTCAAACCGGAGCTCCTACAGGGATCCTCAGCGGTTTCTGATTGCCTCAAGGAAACACAACGGGAGGAACAGGGCCCTTCCGTGGAGGCCCGTTTGGGCACAGGGACCTCTGCGTGGGAGCTACTGGGTAAGTATGGCAGTCCCTTAGGTAGGCCTCAGTGACCAAGGCTCTCTGGCTCATGCCTAGGTGTGTAAAGAAGTGTGGCAAACGTACGTACTGCTCCTCAGGCTGGGCGCACAGCCTAGCTTTCGCTTCTATGAGAGTGCTGTCCCGAGTCTCTTCCTGGAGCCAGTCGTCAGCACGGTGCCTTTTGGCACTGCAGTTCTCTTTCAGTCAAGGAGGCCGTTCGACTGGCAAAGGGAGTCTGCGCAGCACTGCTTTCGCGAGGCTCTTTGACGCCTGGGGCACTCAACCCAGGCAAGCCAGAGAGCAGTACGTTGCCCTTGCTCTGAATGTGAAGAGCTTCCTCCAGGGGCCTGTTTAGGCTAAGGTTCCTCTAGAAGCCGGGAGCCGCCGTTCCGGCACGGAGAGAAGTCATCCTGCGCAATTGGCGAACGAGCTCCTATCCTGTGTGCCCCCAGGAGCGTCGCAGAGTTAAGGCACTCCGTGGTGGAGTCTGGCCTCATGGAAACCACTGCACACCCAACTCCCCCGACGTGAAACGCTGGAACTTACCTTGAGGCCTGAGGTCACCTTTCGTTTGGCCGGAGCTGAACATGTAGTGCCGTGGGAGGAGTTTCTAGCAAGGTATTGCCAGCACGGTTTTCCGCTTTGAGAGAACGCGCAGCCTCGGCCCACAACGACAATCCTGCCGTGCAGAGACGTCGCGCCGCTAGTGCTGTTCGGGCAGCTTTGAAGCCAAGCGCACGGCGCCTCCAAACGGGGAGAAAGCGTACTCTCCCATCCGCGTCCCACTTTCAAGCAGAATGACGCAGCATGTTTCTCGGAAGGTTCTGCCGAGCTATCTAGTACAAGGGAGAGAGTGCCTGCCTCTGCCGAGAAAGGTTTTGACGTGGGGATTGCTGGACGTGCGGAAGAGCGTTGCCCAGGCCGTGCCAAGTTTAGGCTTTGGTGATTCTGGATGTTCCCAAGGGTCCAGAATTGTCCCTGGGAAAGCTGTCCTTTTTCTCTTTCTCCGGCTGGAAGTAAACATCTGGCAACCGACTGCCGTACGCAGGCGTCCTGGTGGAGCCACCCCCCCCCCCCGGTTTCCTTTGGGACGCACATTGGTGTCTCACAGAAGAGCCCACATTCGCAATTGGGGGCACGCCAGCGTGGAATGTAAGGCTGTTTAGAACGGCGAACCTTGAGGCCGTGTGAAGGCCGTACAAACGAGAGCTTTCGAGCGAACAGGGCAGCGCTTCTCCATCGTCGTCGCACGTTCACGGAGCTTAATCAAACGAATGCATTTACTTCCTGTGGCTCAAACGCAACAGAGGAGTTGGAAGGCATCCAGTGCCCTTTGACAGTTGTTACAACGAACGTGAATGCACGGTGTCTCGTGAAATAAAGCCCTAGCACTGTTGAAGCCCTCCGTTAAGGCATGCTTCTTCGCTCCTAGGGCACTCCGAGGTGTTACTGACGGGGGAAATCTGGACTTTTGCTTGAGGCCGGGGTGGGGCGAGGGGACTCACAGTTCTTGTGCCGGCGAGCTCCCGAGCGCTCCTGCTGAAGCTCCCAGCAAGGAACTGAGAGCAGCAGGCCTCACACGCGTAAACTCAGACTTCTGCTGTCACGAGTAAACTCAGACTTCTTATGGGAGGCCTTCGGGCAGCAAAGAGAAGGTGGGCGCGAGCAGTGTACTTCAGGCAGCTTAGGACCCGCCACTGTCTCGTTTACCACGGAGGGGAATAAGGTTTAGCCAGGGTCGCCCAGCTTCAAACCGGAGCTCCTACAGGGATCCTCAGCGGTTTCTGATTGCCTCAAGGAAACACAACGGGAGGAACAGGGCCCTTCCGTGGAGGCCTGTTTGGGCACAGGGACCTCTGCGTGGGAGCTACTGGGTAAGTATGGCAGTCCCTTAGGTAGGCCTCAGTGACCAAGGCTCTCTGGCTCATGCCTAGCTGTGTAAAGAAGTGTGGCAAACGTACGTACTGCTCGTCAGGTTGGGCGCACAGCCTAGCTTTCGCTTCTATGAGAGTGCTGTCCCGAGTCTCTTCCTGGAGCCAGTCGTCAGCACGGTGCCTTTTGGCACTGCAGTTCTCTTTCAGTCAAGGAGGCCGTTCGACTGGCAAAGGGAGTCTGCGCAGCACTGCTTTCGCGAGGCTCTTTGACGCCTGGGGCACTCAACCCAGGCAAGCCAGAGAGCAGTACGTTGCCCTTGCTCTGAATGTGAAGAGCTTCCTCCAGGGGCCTGTTTAGGCTAAGGTTCCTCTAGAAGCCGGGAGCCGCCGTTCCGCCACGGAGAGAAGTCATCCTGCGCAATTGGCGAACGAGCTCCTATCCTGTGTGCCCCCAGGAGCGTCGCAGAGTTAAGGCACTCCGTGGTGGAGTCTGGCCTCATGGAAACCACTGCACACCCAACTCCCCCGACGTGAAACGCTGGAACTTACCTTGAGGCCTGAGGTCACCTTTCGTTTGGCCGGAGCTGAACATGTAGTGCCGTGGGAGGAGTTTCTAGCAAGGTATTGCCAGCACGGTTTTCCGCTTTGAGAGAACGCGCAGCCTCGGCCCACAACGACAATCCTGCCGTGCAGAGACGTCGCGCCGCTAGTGCTGTTCGGGCAGCTTTGAAGCCAAGCGCACGGCGCCTCCAAACGGGGAGAAAGCGTACTCTCCCATCCGCGTCCCACTTTCAAGCTGAATGACGCAGCATGTTTCTCGGAAGGTTCTGCCGAGCTATCTAGTACAAGGGAGAGAGTGCCTGCCTCTGCCGAGAAAGGTTTTGACGTGGGGATTGCTGGACGTGCGGAAGAGCGTTGCCCAGGCCGTGCCAAGTTTAGGCTTTGGTGATTCTGGATGTTCCCAAGGGTCCAGAATTGTCCCTGGGAAAGCTGTCCTTTTTCTCTTTCTCCGGCTGGAAGTAAACATCTGGCAACCGACTGCCGTACGCAGGCGTCCTGGTGGAGCCACCCCCCCCCCCCCGGTTTCCTTTGGGACGCACATTGGTGTCTCACAGAAGAGCCCACATTCTCAATTGGGGGCACGCCAGCGTGGAATGTAAGGCTGTTTAGAACGGCGAACCTTGAGGCCGTGTGAAGGCCGTACAAACGAGAGCTTTCGAGCGAACAGGGCAGCGCTTCGCCATCGTCGTCGCACGTTCACGGAGCTTAATCAAACGAATGCATTTACTTCCTGTGGCTCAAACGCAACAGAGGAGTTGGAAGGCATCCAGTGCCCTTTGAGAGTTGTTACAACGAACGTGAATGCACGGTGTCTCGTGAAATAAAGCCCTAGCACTCTTGAAGCCCTCCGTTAAGGCATGCTTCTTCGCTCCTAGGGCACTCCGAGGTGTTACTGACGGGGGAAATCTGGACTTTTGCTTGAGGCCGGGGTGGGGCGAGGGGACTCACAGTTCTTGTGCCGGCGAGCTCCCGAGCGCTCCTGCTGAAGCTCCCAGCAAGGAACTGAGAGCAGCAGGCCTCACACGCGTAAACTCAGACTTCTGCTGTCACGAGTAAACTCAGACTTCTTATGGGAGGCCTTCGGGCAGCAAAGAGAAGGTGGGCGCGAGCAGTGTACTTCAGGCAACTTAGGACCCGCCACTGTCTCCTTTACCACGGAGGGGAATAAGGTTTAGCCAGGGTCGCCCAGCTTCAAACCGGAGCTCCTACAGGGATCCTCAGCGGTTTCTGATTGCCTCAAGGAAACACAACGGGAGGAACAGGGCCCTTCCGTGGAGGCCCGTTTGGGCACAGGGACCTCTGCGTGGGAGCTACTGGGTAAGTATGGCAGTCCCTTAGGTAGGCCTCAGTGACCAAGGCTCTCTGGCTCATGCCTAGGTGTGTAAAGAAGTGTGGCAAACGTACGTACTGCTCCTCAGGCTGGGCGCACAGCCTAGCTTTCGCTGCTATGAGAGTGCTGTCCCGAGTCTCTTCCTGGAGCCAGTCGTCAGCACGGTGCCTTTTGGCACTGCAGTTCTCTTTCAGTCAAGGAGGCCGTTCGACTGGCAAAGGGAGTCTGCGCAGCACTGCTTTCGCGAGGCTCTTTGACGCCTGGGGCACTCAACCCAGGCAAGCCAGAGAGCAGTACGTTGCCCTTGCTCTGAATGTGAAGAGCTTCCTCCAGGGGCCTGTTTAGGCTAAGGTTCCTCTAGAAGCCGGGAGCCGCCGTTCCGCCACGGAGAGAAGTCATCCTGCGCAATTGGCGAACGAGCTCCTATCCTGTGTGCCCCCAGGAGCGTCGCAGAGTTAAGGCACTCCGTGGTGGAGTCTGGCCTCATGGAAACCACTGCACACCCAACTCCCCCGACGTGAAACGCTGGAACTTACCTTGAGGCCTGAGGTCACCTTTCGTTTGGCCGGAGCTGAACATGTAGTGCCGTGGGAGGAGTTTCTAGCAAGGTATTGCCAGCACGGTTTTCCGCTTTGAGAGAACGCGCAGCCTCGGCCCACAACGACAATCCTGCCGTGCAGAGACGTCGGGCCGCTAGTGCTGTTCGGGCAGCTTTGAAGCCAAGCGCACGGCGCCTCCAAACGGGGAGAAAGCGTACTCTCCCATCCGCGTCCCACTTTCAAGCTGAATGACGCAGCATGTTTCTCGGAAGGTTCTGCCAAGCTATCTAGTACAAGGGAGAGAGTGCCTGCCTCTGCCGAGAAAGGTTTTGACGTGGGGATTGCTGGACATGCGGAAGAGCGTTGCCCAGGCCGTGCCAAGTTTAGGCTTTGGTGATTCTGGATGTTCCCAAGGGTCCAGAATTGTCCCTGGGAAAGCTGTCCTTTTTCTCTTTCTCCGGCTGGAAGTAAACATCTGGCAACCGACTGCCGTACGCAGGCGTCCTGGGGGAGCCACCCCCCCCCCCCGGTTTCCTTTGGGACGCACATTGGTGTCTCACAGAAGAGCCCACATTCTCAATTGGGGGCACGCCAGCGTGGAATGTAAGGCTGTTTAGAACGGCGCGCCTCGAGGCCGTGGGAAGGCCGTACAAACGAGAGCTTTCGAGCGAACAGGGCAGCGCTTCGCCATCATCGTTGCACATTCACGGAGCTTAATCAAACGAACGCGTTTCCTTCCTGTGGCTCAAACACAGC